>NC_064258.1:30031178-30334844 GCF_003254725.2 Canis lupus dingo | reverse complement strand
CAGGAGTGTGGGACCTCTAAGCAGATACACCTTGAGAACAATATCATTTATCTGAAATTCTGGACTCACAGATCCCAGTTCCAAATGCTGTCTCAGACTTTTATAATCTGAATATAAAGGCCTGGCACAAGATCAGAAGAAACTTATTTCTCCAGGTGCTTTCCTGGGTGCATTTGGGGGCCCCATCTCACAATTTAACACCCTGAAAATCCTCTCAAACACTCTAAGACATTGGTTATGAGCAAGGAGCTGGAATGTCTCAGTAAAGCCTGTTGCTGTTAGTTTGCATTTTCTTTCTTTCTTTTTTCTTTTTTTTTTTTTTTTTTTCAGATTTCATTTATTCAAGAGAGACACAGAGAGAGGGGCAGAGTATAAACAGCGGGAGAAGCAGGCGTCTTGTGGGGAGCCTGAGACAGAACTCGATCCCAGGATCCCAGGATCATGACCTAAGCCAAAGGCAGAGGCTCAATTACTGAACCACCCACCCCTTAGTTTGCATTTTCAACCTGAGACTTTGAACTGCCCCCCTGGCTCACTGGTCTTAGGAGTAACTTCTCCTTTGGATATGACTAACAATACTACTCGTACCGTTGATTTTACTCTTGTAGTCATACAGATATGGTAGATCTTAAAGCAGTTGTTTTGCATTGATAGAAGAATTAACAGGAGTGCTGCTGCCCCTCACCTTGCTTCCTTGCTGTAAATTAAGCATATGACCTAGGGCCTGAGTGTTGATGAAAGCACTGTTAGATTCCAAGTCCTGGGGTCAAGAGATTTTTCTTTCACTGTGTGTTTCCTCTTTGGTCATATTTTATTAATAGTACATTCCCACATTTTGACATGTATCCTATCACAAAAGTGATAGAACCAACAGGAGAAAGTATTATTTCTTTTAGAGATTTTTTTCAGTCTTCTCTCTTCCCCTCCAGTCTTTCACTGGGCTAGCTGTAGTTGTACATCTAGGTTTATGCTCGGGCTTTAACAAGTGGGTGTATATATTTCCCTGAAAACCACGTGTCACTGGCTAATGGCCCCCCTTTGAACCCTACAGAGTCCAAATCAGCACAGTCCACTCATCAAATCAGGAAAGAGAGAAAGCATATCAACAGATTGCTCTCCTAGCTGGCTTCTTGGCTAATCTCAAAGCATTCACTAAATTTAATTAGTACATACTCCAAAGATTACTGGAAAGTACTGTTTTTTGGCAGGTACAGATTTAATTTTAATGAGGCATTAAGCACCTATAAGACATTTTAATGATGCATTAAGCTCACAGAAAGTACATTTTTGCATAATTACAAATTACTTCCCCCCTCCCCTCCATCTTTAGTTCCAAGAATTGTGTTTTCCTCTTCTCCCTGTCCCACTCTAAATCTGGTGAAACATGTGTCCTTTGTTGAATAGTTAACAGTCACTGAAAGTTTTATCATCTCAGGTTTAGGAACATGCCAGGAAGTCATCCTTAGAGAAGGGGACACAATAGCTTCTGGTCATCGTGCTAATTCTTGTCTCCATAAAAGTCAGAGTTATTAATCTCCCTAAATCAGGGATGTTTGGGGCCAGCTATTTCTTTTTTTCTAGGACTTATCCTGTGCACAGTAGGATGTATAATAGCATCCCTGACTTGTACCCTCTAGAATCACTAGTACCTCCCTCCAGTTGTGACAACCAAAAATGTCTGCAGACATTACAAATATCCCTTGAGGAGGAAATCACCCCTCTGTTGAGAGCCACTGTCCTGATTCTGTCTTCACATCCCAAGTCTCCTTCATGCAGTCCCCCTCTGTGTTAAAAGCTCTACAGTTGAGGTTTACAAAGCGTATCAGTTCTTACATGACTTTGACATCATTTAGTGGCTTCTACATTTCTAAAAATGTTTCAGAATGCTAATGGGTCAGGAAAGAGAAGGGAATGACTTCTGGAGAGATTGTTTTACCATTTTAATTAAGCTGTATCAGCAGAATTGAAATAGGATAAAGAATAAAGCCCTGGTCTTCATCAGGCTTCAATAGCCCAAGACTATTGTCATTCTTTTAACCCCACCTGCAGTGCATGCTTTCTCTCCTACCCACAGGTCACAAGGGGAGAACAGTAAACCTCTTGAAGGCTTTGGGCCATTGGCTATGCATCTCACCAGTTTCAAGATTCACTTTTGCCCACAATTTTATTAGGAAACTATCCCTCCAGGAAATTAGAAATTGTAATGTATCATGGGCATTTGCCATTGCTAAGAAAGTAGTAAAAAATCCAGAGTCTACTGGGTTGAAACTGAGGCTTCTATAGAGTCAAGATTTTTGATCTCCTGATCCTTTTTATTTCAGAACAGATTGGGAAGAAAGGATTGGGATATTACTGGTTAGCAGAAAAAGGAGGAATGGGATTTCCCTTGGGCTTATTGCAGACATGTCCATGACCATGTTTTGAGCATTTAAAGAAAACCCTTATTTCCCATCAGCACCACAATGTCAGTAATCCATCCACAGGGGCCAGGAAGTCTGTCTTTGCTGTAGCTGTGTTGATGTATGCTGATTCAGCATACACCTTCTCCTCCTCTTGCCCTCAGACACTTGTGAGATCTTGAGAATTAAAGTTGACTGTAGGCCTCAGAATGGAAATTCACTCATCACACTCAGTTCCTGGGTCTGTAACCAGTACCATTTTGAGCATTTTTAAAGCTCTCTGGGCTCATTGTATCAGACTAAAAACAAACAAACAAACAAACAAACAAAAAACGCAAAAAACTCAGTGAGCTCTAAGCATGCTAATGCTGTAACCTTCACTAAGGTTGTCCTGTTACTGCCTATTTCTGCCCTGATTGATAAAGAGCATCTCAGATTCTATTTCAAGATTGCATACCATTTTCTATCTTCACGTGAAAGTTCTCTCATCATCTTGAAGGGTTATGGTTAATCACATTTGTGTCCAGCTAGGAGAAAATATGCAAAAACCGTAAGTTTCCTTGAACCCACCTGTAACATTTCTCCATTCACCAACCCCCACTCCCAAAAAAAAAAAAAAAAAAAAACACACGCAAAGAAACATTTTTAAGTGAACTCTGATTGTTTCTGGTATTTCTGCTTTTCTTTTCATCGTATGTAATGTAATGAGGTGAAATCACTAAGATTCAGATACTTGAGGCCTAGAATTTCAATTGACATAGACACATATTAAACACTGAGACTTGGAGTAGTGCCTATTGGAATTCTGGGATTGATTCTTTTCCAAGTAGCTGATATAAATGTAACCATATCTAGGAATTCTAAAGGTCTCTGTCTTTCCATCCCACAGATCTGTTTTCTCTTGGACAGGGTAGCTTGCACCGTCCTGTTTAATGGCTCCCATTTTTGCCACATTGAGCATGTGCGTGCATGTGCACAAGCACATGCATGCACATGCACTCTGCATCCTGCCCACATCCCATCTCTTCTTTCTGCACAAGCCTGATGTTTCGTCTTGATATAAATGTCTTGGTTATGTACCCTGGAACTCTTGGACGAACTTCCCTGAGCTAGCTGACCGCATAGAGGCACTTCCTCCAGATAGGTGATAGTATCCTTATTTGGCTTAATACATTGCTTTTGAGGAAGCTGAAGCTGCAGCCTGGTTTCCCTAATTAATCACTTATTGAATCTGTTGGGCCTGCATTGTGTTCTGTTATGAAGATGCACAGAGGCTGCCTGCTTTGTAGTTTTAGCATCCAGGTGACCCTTTAACAGAACAAGGAAAGAAACTAGAGGGAAAAAATTTCATGTAAACTGTATGATCCTTATACCCATGTGCAACATTTCTCCACCCAGAAAAATGTATTTTTAAGCGAACTATTACTTGTTTCTAGGACTTCCCTCTCTCTTTCAGCGTATGTACTCTAAGTAAGTCTTTTTCCCTGGCCAGAAAATCCAGGGCCTCACTTCCTGGCAGTAGCAGTCCTTGAACTAGGACACTTTCAAGTAGATATGGTTGTTCTTCAGAAAATTCATACTGGCAAGGCAAAGGAATTACATTATCATGTCGAGAGTTTTGTCTTCTTTTCTGCCCTCCTAGCCTCTTGCTGGTCAAGGTCAAGACAGATGAGACATGGCAAAGAATGATGACTTAGACCCAATTTTCTTTTGTCTTTAGCCTATTTATTGGCCCTGGATAAGAGTGAGGTTTGTGTTCTTTTAGGGCTTCAATTCCCTAAAAACATTTCATTTTTAGTGTCTTGTTTTTAGGAGATATATAAATACATCTCTTATTCTCAAGAGATTGTGCTAAGTTGTTCCAAAATTAAACCAATTCTAATACTAACAATAATAAATTCCCAAATAAAACCCATAACACCTTCTATCTGTTGAATTCAGCACAGACCATGAACCCATGGAGTAATATAAGTGACATGAGTACATCTGGGGAAAAAAGGAGCAGAGTAATATTAAAGACAGTTTTCATTTAAGGCAGCAGCACTGACATACAGTTGAGCACATTTACTATATTCTGGGTACTCATGGTATGTGAGGTATTATGGTGGGTCTGGACCAAGCAAGTGAAACAATCTCTGCTTTAAATGTGTAGATAATTAGGGAAGAAGTGAAGTTGAGAAACCAGAGTTACCTATTTAGGCATGGAAAAGTCAAGGAGAAATGCACTGCACTTTCTTCTACAGAGGTAAAACTTTTTAAGTTATGACATGTCAGAAACCATTTGAGTCCACGACTCTGGAATGAAGCAGAGAGAGCCCTGGGAAGAACCCTGGATGGGGCTCATGAGCCAGTGAGAATAATATCCCCATTATCTGTCTCTATTCCTAGGTCTTTAATTCAGACATTATTATGACTACTCTGCTTCAACCTAGTCATTGAAATACCTCCAGATTATAAATTATGGACACCAATGTCATGATCAATGTTCGCCACTAATGTACTGGGGGAAGAATTAAATGATAGTATTGTGATATCTAAAGACTAGCCACCTCTGTATGTACATCTACCTCTCGGTCAGCTCCAAATGAGTGTGTGGGTATATATAAATTAGCTTGTGCATCTACGATAAAAGACAGATAGCAGAGACACCAAAATTATAAGTGTTTATCACTGAATGATGGGATTTGTTGATGATTATTTGTTCTTTGTTTTCGACAGTTTTTCCAATTAATGTGTTATCAGTGAAAAAAAAGAACAGTATTAATTTAAAAACAGTAACTCTGACTTGATAAATATATTTAACATAATATAAATGTGTATTTGCTTAGGTGAAAATGGGATGTTGCCATTGATGTACTGTATTTTTTTTTAGCATAACAGACCTTGTGCTTGCTCGTAGTTAGTATTCATCCAGCCATACCACCTAAATGTAACACATTTGTTAACCAATAATTGTATTTCTTCAAACATAGATGCAGCATGGAGTTCAAACACTTATTCCCAGTGCAAATAGGAGGATGATTCATTAGCAGATCTTAATGATGTTTCTATCTGACTTCACCTGCATCTTATAAACAAACGAAAAATGTACTCTTTGAAGGCAACTGTTTATCAACAGAAAATGTCTTCTATCTGCAGCCTTCCTGGTTAGCTATAATTCTAAACATAATCACATGTAGACTCTATTGCTTTTCTACACAGTGCAAAAATATTCAAGTTGCTGCTGTAATCAAAAAGAAGGCCCACACACGCCAGCAATGGAAAATAATTTATTTTTTTTCTGTCCATGGGACATTTATCAAGATGCTTCATTAGCATTAAAAATCCTAGTTTTGAGTTCCCGTGTGGTGCGTGTGTATATTTGAGAGAGAGTGTGTGTGTAGTTGTGCATTTGTGTGCATCAATTATGTTTCTTTTGGGACCTCCAACATTATACATTTTTTCCCTAAATTTTATTCAGTCTCTTGACTACATAATTTTTACTTTAAGGGATAGGAGATACTCAAAACTTTATTGATTTATTGCATTAGGTTTTCTATAATTATGTCCAGATTCTAATCTTTGAAATGAATGCTATCTGGACAAATGCTCTTCTAGTGGATTATCAAAAAATACAATGTTCTTATCTATGATTGTCCTTTCGTACAGTTTATCTATTGGCGATGTGTAGGTACTTCCCGGTTAATTATAAATGAAGACAAATTAGAAATAAGTATAGACAATGGTTTTGGACTTCTTTTATCTGTTGATCTAGGTTCAAGAAATCTGCTTACATCAGCATTGTAGAAATCAAGGCTTTGTGTTTCTCTCCATCTTTACTCCCCAGGTTAGCAAGATAAACTACCATTCCAAAGACAACTCACATAATTTGCTGTTCTCATTCCCATGAACAATAGTCAAGGGATCCAGAGTTTCAGCAATAGTCAGGTCATTTATTTCTTACTAGAGAGTAATTGAAGTCAACTGGTCCTGTGTTGTGCATCACTTGAAAGTGTACCACGTACACGTACTGTACTATTTGTAGTCCAGTATATCACCAGTGAATCATAGTCCAGTATCTGCAGAAAGGAAGGAGTGAGTTGGTATTGCAATTAAAACAGGGGGAAAAAAAGCCAAATAGCTCTTCCTCATAGAATGTGGTCTTCCATTAACCAGTTAATCACATCTTTAAAGTACATGATTAATATGCCCTAAATCTAAAATCTGAATCCTAGCCCTGCAACAACATTCATCATATGACTGTTAAAATCATTAACAAAAGAGACATGGGCATCCACTGTCTCACAAGATCCTCAGAGGCCAGAATCCTTAAAGGAATTAAAGATCCCAAGCTCCTTCTAAAGTCAATAGTGAGAGAAGCTGCAAAAAAAACAAGAGCTAAAGTGAGAACCCTCGGCAATACTTAGGTCAAGATCTAATAATGTAAAATTATGTCATTGACAGATGGAGTTGAGTTCATTATACTTTGGCACGATGTGCCTAAGGAAGGCTACTGGACAGGGCAGAGATCCCCTCTGTCCTCAAGAGATAAATAATCTAAAACACCTAATGCTGATTTCGATATGTGTAAAAAATGCAAGCAACTGTGTGGGGTCTAGCAAGGCAATGCAATGTCAAGAACAAGAATTCTCGGAAAGGGATGTTATTGCATTTTTGTCACATACTAAGACTAAGCTTGTCGCTGAGATTACATTCTTGGAGAAAGAACAAAGGGAAGGAATCTTGTCACATTTCCATAATCACATTTATAAATCTGGTTTTTAAGAATCATTGGATGAGAATATTTATAAAGTAGGGAAAATTTGTCTAAGTAATACAGGAACACTTATAACGAACAGGTGAGGGAAGTGGCATATCTCTCCACACGGGCTTTGAAGACAGAGATTAAGGAAAGGTCTACATAACCCATATCTGACAAATAATCCCACAGCACCAGGAATTTAGAGAGTAGACAATGACTAAGGCTCTGGCTTCTGCCCTGTGACTGACTTGGTGTGAAACTTGTAATCATTTAGCCCTCTGGTTGTTCTGGCTTTCTCTCTGAGGTAATATTAACTTACTGTGGGTGTCAGGAGCCTCCACTAGTCCTGATGAAGCAGCTTCTGATATGATTGTTGAGAACAAGAGTATTTTTTATTTCTCTTAATGATCACTACCCTGGATTGCAAAGTGGAGGTACTGTTGGAAAGGTGACTATTTATTTTTATATAGTCCTGGGCCTCCGGGGAGCTATGATTTGCATTGCTAATGCCATTGAGCATCTTTGCAGATCATGATGATCTTCAAGGTGAAGGAGATACATTATCAAGAAATAGCCTTTTTGGGGATGCCTGGGTGGCTCAGCAGTTGAGCATCTGCCTTTGGCTCAGGGCGTGATCTTGGAGTCCCAGGATCGAGTCCCACATCGGGCTCCCTGCATAAAGCCTGCTTCTCCCTCTGCCCATGTCTGTGCCTCTGTGTGTGTGTGTGTGTGTGTGTGTGTGTGCGTGTGATGAATAAATAGAATCTTAAAAAAAAAAAAAAGAAATAGGGTTTGTTTGTTTTTTATTTGTCCCTTTATATCCCTTCAAGGTCTTACATTCTCAGTAGCCTAACAGATGTTTGGCTCTGTGGTCATATGCCAGGCTCTGCTCGTAGAACTTTCCACATCTATCAGAGATAGCGCCATGTTCGTGTTTTGTGGCCCCTGTTGTATCACTGGACACAAAAGAAGTCAGTGCCATTTAAAGGACAGCCCTGAGTGGGGAGTAAAGACACACAACCTTTATTTTTCTGATATCTATATATAAACTGGGTCAATCCAGCTAGGATTTTTTTTTTTTTTTTAAACAGTGTATGTGAATAGGAGTTTCCAGGGGCCAGGCCAGAACAGGAAGGTTACATGTAAATATAGGGAGCCAAAGAAAAAGAAGAAAAGCATAGCTGTAGAAGCCCAAGGTTAGAAGCTAAGAGTCACCATAATAGGTGCACAAATGAAGAGAACATGGAAGCAGGAAATGGAAAGAAAGTGGTTAAGAACAGAGCTAGAAGCCAGGTTTGCAGAGGCTGAGATCAGACAGTTTAAGAAATGAAAATCTGGGTATGTGGCATGAATCAGGTTATGCTTTACTGTTTTTTCTTTTAAATGGGAAATAAAACTACATATAACTTACAGTTTTAGCTTAAATAACATTAAGAAAACTCACCAAAACAGTTTAAAAACTAAAACCTTTGGGAGACTGGCCCCTCCCTACCTCATTCCTGCCTTACAGCTTGTTTCTCTCCCCACTAAAGATCACTTGCATTTTGAAATTTGGTCTACTCATTCCTTTGTTTTCTGTTGTTCTTTTTTTTTTTCTGCTTGGTATATAGGATACATCCCTGAATAATACGTTATTCAGTTTTGTCTACATTTGAATTTTATGTAAGTGAAATTGTACTCTTCCCTTATTCCATGAACGTGTATATGACTGAGATCCATCTACGATATGTATAAGTCTTGTTCATCCCCATTCACTGCTGTATACTGTTCTGCTAGGTGACTGTGCCACAGTTTTTGTCGTCATTTTCCTACTTAAGAACCTTTGGAAAGCATAGTTGGAGGCATCACAGTTCCAGACTTCAAATTATGTAGGAATCAAGTGTGGTCCTGCCACAAAAACAGACACATGGATCAATGGAACAGAATAGAAACCCCAGAAATGAACCCACAACTATATGGTCAATTAATCTTCAATAAATAAGGAAAGAATATAAATGGGAAAAAGACCGTCTCTTCAATAAATGGTGCTGGAAAAACTGGGTAGCAGTATGCAAAAGAATGAAGCTGAACCACTTTCTTACACCATACACAAAAATAAATTCAAAATGGATTAAAGACATTTTATGGATTAAAGACATTTAGATGTGAGACCTAAAACCATAAAATTCTAGAGAAGAGCACAGGCAGTAACCTCTTTGACACTGGCCACAGCTACTTCTTTCTAGATACATCTCCTTAAGCAAGGGAAACAAAAAAAAATCAACTCTTGGGGCTACTTCAAAATAAAAAGCTTCTGCACAGCTAAGGAAACAATCAACAAAACTAAAAAGCAACCAATAGGATGGGAGAAGATATTTGCAAATGACATATCTAGTAAAGGGTTAGTATGCAAAATATATAAAGAACTTATACAACTCAACCCCCCCCCCCAATAATCCAGTTAAAAGATGAGTGGAAGACATGAAGAGACATTTATCCAAAAAAGACATCAAGATGGCCAACAGACACATGAAAAGACAATCATCATCACTTAACAGGAAAATGAAGATCAAAACTACAATGAGATATCACCTCACACCTGTCAGAATGGCTAAAATCAACAACAGGAGAAACAACAGGTTTTGTTAAGAATGTGGAGCAAGGGGAACCCTTACAAACTGGTGCAGCCACTGTGGAAGACAGTATGGAAGACCTTCCCTCAAAAGGTTAAAATAGAACTTCCTTGTGATCTAGTAATCATACGATAGGATATTTACCCAGAGATTACAAAAACACTCATTGGAAGGGATACATGCACTCGTATGTTTATAGCAGCATCATCCACAATAGCCAAACTATAGAAACAGCCCAGTGTCCATTGACTGATGAATAGATAAAGAAGAGGTGTTATATATAAATATATCATGGAATATTACTCAGGCATAAAAAAGAATTAAATCTTGCCATTTGCAACAACATGGATGGAGCTAGAGAGTATAATGCTAAGTGAAATAAGTTAGAGAAAGACAGCATATGATTATACTCATGTGGAATTTAAGAAACAAAAATGAGCAAAGCATTGGGGAAGAGATAAGCAAGAAAGAGACTCTTAACTGTAGAGAACAAATTAATGGTTACCAGAGGGGAGTGGGGGTATGGGTGAATTGGGTGATGGGGATTAAGGAGTACACTTGTGAGAAGCACTGGACATTGTATGGAAGTGCTGAATCACTATGTTTTACACCTGAAACTAATATTATACTGTATGCTAACTACCTGGAATTTAAATAAAAACTTAAAAACGAAACCTTTGGATTGTATTCAGGCTTTAGATACAAGCAAACAATGCTATTATTTCCAGTCTTGATGTATTTCCTGTGCAGACGTGCAGAAGTTTCTCTAGGGAACATACATAAGAATCAGCTGGCAAACAGTCTGCATATCCCACTTTGCCATGCTGCCAGATTATTTTTCTTAAAGGTTTTATTTATTTATTCATGAGAGACAGAGAGAGGCAGAGACACAGGCAGAGGAAGAAGCAGACTCCATACGGGGAGCCCCATATGGGACTCGATCCTGGGATTCCAGGACCATGCCCTGGGCCGAAGGCAGGCGCTAAACCACTGATCCCTGCCTAAGTGGTTAAAAGTAAACTCTCAATCAGCTGTACCTGATCCTTATGGCCTTACTCAGCAACACTATGTTTTCAAACTTTCAACTTTTTGATCGTAAGCAGGAAGGTAAAGTGGCGTATTATTAACGTTGAACACGGTTGTGTATAAAGTGTTAACTAGTTAAAGAAAGCTTGCTAAAAACGTAAAACATATTCATTGTTCCTCAGAATCCACTACTTCTCATTTTAGTAGTTTTTTTCGGCATTTCTCTCCATGTTTTAAACTACTATGTCTTGATTTCTCAAACTGAGATACTCACTGTATTACCCATAGAAAATGGAGATTTTCCTTCCTTTTCCCTCGTGGTCCTTGTTACATATGTGCACGCTTTTTGGTGCCCATCTTCCCAATATAGTTGTATTATGTTAGATCATTATATGATCATTTATATTAAGATATAAAAAAGCTATTCACAGATGAACAAGGTATAGCATGATTACTTTAATTACCCAATATTTTGTTTTCCCTGAAGAGTAATTACTAATCTTTTTCTTTAAATTTCTTAATGTTTCATGTGATTATCAATCACTCAAACCCTAAAATTTTTTGCCAGTATCAAAATCTTTTTTACATATACCTAACGTATTAGGTATTGTATGTTCAATGGATATTAACATCTTGAAGGAGTCTTTCCTTTAAGCTTCTCATCTGCTTTTGTCTGGACTGACCTCTCTCTAGGCTGGACTGTATTATGATTTCTTGTGACTCTAAATTGAATTTCTTCACTGACTATTTTTAAAAACTTCTTACTGTTTGTGGTGTTTTTCATTTTTACTGTCAGGATTTATTTTTATTTATCCTGCTTGGGGCAAATTGAACTTCTTAAGCCTGTGCACGTTCATGTCAGTCATTAATATATTTGTGACTACATATATATAGTTCTATGTTGTGTCTTGAGAATATGCTGATGCCAGTGCTATAATTCTGGGAACCACACTTGGACCAAACTTTGTTAGATATTATTATTCTGTTTTCTCATGCTTCTTAACCCCTCGATCATAGATGTCTTATTTTCTCTCTCTCAGTGCCTCTTTGCATGTAATTTCTTCATCTGTGTATGTCAGTTTACGAAGTTCCTCTTCAACTGTTAAATTTGATATTTTCAGCTTTATTCACTTGAGTTTTAAATTCAAATACTTTTTATTTCTGTAGTTTTATTTGTTTCTATTTCAGCATTTTCTGATCAATTTAATAGACTTGTTTTCATATACTTTCATATATTATTTTATTTAAATATATGAGTATATTCTGCACTTATTAATTCAAATACTTTTTATTTCTGTAGTTTTATTTGTTTCTATTTCAGCATTTTCTGATCAATTTAATAGACTTATTTTCATATACTTTCATATATTATTTTATTTAAATATATGAGTATATTCTGCACTTATTAATTATATACAATCAGTCTTGCACATCAAATACTTAATTTTTTGTTTCTGCAGATTCATTCATAGGACTTGTTTCTTTGTGTACTTAGAAGTATTTTTTATGATGAGCTCATATTTGTTGGAATTCATCTATAGGAACACTCTGTGGCCTATGCTTAGAATGTGTTTCTCTAGAGAATATTTGTAAATTGTTTCTGCTGCCTACTTAGGGACACCACTCATTTGATACTTCCTGAGATTTTTCTTATCATATGAATCCTGGCCTCATTCTTTGGAAAATGGATTTTGGATAAGGAACTCTCAAGAGAGACTTTTTGTTTTCCCTGTTTCACTTAACATCAACTCCAATTGTGGTTTTTTTGTTTGTTTGTTTGTTTGTTTTTGTTTTTTTTCCTAGTATGTCTTCAGTGAGTTGTTGCCCTTTGTCAATACCTGCTTTTTGCCAGGGTCTGATGACCTCCTTCTTACTTGAATGTCAGGCTTTGTCCCTATCCTGTCTGCATTTCTTACTACCCCAAGGACTAGAAGGCATACCAATGGAAAATGCCTGCTCCTAGACTCACCCAGAAAATACCTTGAAATGTCTTGCCTCCTCTAATTTTTTATCTTACTAGCACCAGCTTTAGCCATGCTTTCATTTATTTTTTAATTTTTTTTTTAAAGATTTTATTTATTTATTCACAAGAGACACAGAGAGAGAGATAGAGGCAGAGAAGCAGGCTCCATGCAGGGAGCTTGACGTGAGACTCAATCCCAGGTCTCCAGGATCACACCCTGGGCTAAAGGTGGCGCTAAACCGCTGAACCACCAGGGCTGCCCTAGCCATGCTTTTAAAAAGTTGGGGTTTTTTGTTTGTTTGTTTGTTTTTTATGTTATCTAGCATTTTTAGTTACTCTGTACTAATAAAGATTTCCCTGTATAGCTGCTCTGTCATACTTACAGAGCCAGCATTTCTAGTTTTTTTTTGGTTTTTGTTTTTGTTTTCCTTCTTTTAGCAGAGCTTGATATATACCTTTCCATATGTGGCTGAGTAAGTTTGATTGATTTACCGGGCCCAAAATTATAGATTAGTCATGTGATTTCAAGTAACTTGTGTTTCTCCTTGGCCCCAAGTTTTCTTGGATCAAAAACAAGGGGACTGAGCTAGGCAAACTCTAGCCTCTTCCATCTCTGAAATCCTATGAGTTACAGTGGTGAAAATGGTGCCCCAGATCTACTTTTAACATGTAAGGTCCATTAAATGGCTAAATGTGTTAGGGCATTCAACAAATAATTCCATTAAGTAAGCATGGATCCTAAAAATGCTTAAGGTTAACTTTTTCATGTTTATCTGGTTTTAGCCAATTATCACAGGTATATTAGCCAAAAATATCGTCATCTTCTCTTATTGAGTTGTAAGTCTCCTGGTTATATAACAAATACTAATACACATTGTCTTCTCAATTGATGGTATTGAGTGAATGCCCATTTCTTTAGGATATTTAATTGGTATCTAAGGAGCCATGCATAGAAATAATGGACTTTATAACCATCTCTCTAACGCCATTTTATTTAACTTGCTCTGTTAGAAGGACAACAATCATTTTTGTACTTATTCATAAAAAGAAGCAGTTATGGTCATTATTTTAATGATAACTGTGTCATAATAAGCAATAGTTAGATATTGGGGCTTCCCGTGAGGTATACTTCAGTCCTCTGTGGGGCTAGTCCCAGTTGAAGGTGTGGAGAGTAAATGCTCTAGGAATTTTGAGGAGGAAGGAGCACATCATTACAAGAATAACTCAACTAGATAGCATCGTGGAAGCAAGAGAAGACAGTCGCCAATAGCCAAATTCTAATAAAGAGTTGCAGTACGTAAAAATTAACTGATTTTGCTAGATGTAACTTTAGCTGGACCCAACTTCAGTCACCTATTTATGTAAAATGCTACCTTAATTTGCATGGGAATAATACTCAACTTGGGGGCTATTGATATTAACCCTTTCCACGTTCAGCAGGAAGAACAATTTCAAGTTATGCACATGTGTGATCCAAGCATCAGCCTCCCCCTGTGAAGAGCCACTTTCTTCTTCTTTATGTGGGAGCTATAGAACCTGTCTCAATCTCCATTCCTGAGCTACCTGCCTCTCAGCTGAAAGGCAGGTATCTCAAGCTTCTGCTCACCATTCTCTAGCACAGACCACTGCTAGTTATGTTTCTGGCCTCTGGAAACCATCGCAGTCCAAATTCAATGCAAGAGAAGTGTGTAAGTTATAAGACATATCAGATTTTACCAAGAAGTTGAAAGTTAATGAAGAGGGAATTTTAACATAGAAAGCAAAAAACTGAATACTGGCTGATTAAAAATTATTTTCCTCATCATTCAAGGGAAATACAGCTAACTACTTCACAGGGCCTCCCTTCTTGAACATACCCCATTTCTTATCTTTCTTTTCTCCTTCTTCCTTCTGCTTAAGTCAGACTAAAAAGTTACTTCATTTCGACTTCTATAATGCAAACCAAAGCTCCTCAAGGAGCTTTACCCCAAAGCTCCATCACTATTAGGTTGGGTCTTATCACAGAATCTTTCTCTCCCCTTACTTTGCAATCCCAAGAACATAAATACCAATCACAGTATATTCCCAAAAGGCTGAGTTATTCAGTGTAGGCTGGACACAGGGAAGCTTTAGCAACACAGGCCAGAGTGGAATTTGCTGCTATATTAACCTCTATAAAAGAGGAATGTGTATACATTCCTTCTCATTCTTCCCATCTACCAGCAGATTTTTAAAAAATAGCAAATAGGGCAGCCCCGGCGGCTCAGCGGTTTAGTGCCACCTACAGCCTAGGGCGTGATCCTGGAGACCCAGGATCGAGTCCCATGTCGGGCTCCCTGCATGGAGTCTGCTTCTCCTTCTGCCTGTGTCTCTGCCTCTCTCTCTCTCTCTCTCTCTCTCTCTCTCTCTCTCTGTGTTTCTCACAAATAAATAAATAAAATCTTAAAAAAATAAAAATAAAAAATAGACACACGTATACACATATATATATATACATGCACACACACTACTCCCAAAACAAATACTAATTTTCAAATATGGAAAATTCACATCTACTTAGGGTGACATAGCTTCTATTTGAAACTAAAACATTATATGGCCTCAACAGACTAATGATTTTTTTTTTAGGGGTCATGATATTATAAAATGGAGAAACAACTTCATTTTGTCTATACAAGAAATTATTTCAAAACTCTTTAAAACTATTTTAGGTAAAGGTATATTATGTCCACAAAATTTATTTTATAAATCATGTCTGTTCATTGTAGATATGTCAGCAAGTACAGATCAACATTTAGAAAGCCTCTTTACTTGGGATTAAAATTATGATTTTTTTTTCCCCAAAGATATTACATCACCTTTGAAGCCAGGGAATATGTCTTTTACTTTTCCATCCCAGTTAACAACAGGCAAAGTACAAGACATGCCATGGATGCTCTATAAATAGTTATGTTGGTGTTCTGAGAATGCCCAGACATTGCATGATATTGTAAAAATGGAAGGGCTGGGCAGCCCGGGTGGCTCAGTGGTTTAGTGCCGCCTTCAGCCCAGGGCGTGATCCTGGAAACCCGGGATCAAGTCCCACATCCGGCTCCCTGTATGGAGCCTGCTCCTCCCTCTGCCTGTGTCTCTCCCCCTCTCTCTCTATGTCTCTCATGAATAAATAAATAAAATCTTAAACAAAAAAATGGAAGGGCTCATGTGATCAAATGGGTGGGAGTGGGGATGTCAGGAGGTGACCTTTTGGAAAATTTCATGAGTGAAATATTTTTTAAATGTCTGGTTGCACAGAAAAATGGAAGTCAGTGTGATAGTCCATGTGGCAGCAGGACTAGGATAAATCAACAATGAAAACAGAAAGCAGAGTAGCAAGGGAGCATTATCTGAATGGTTCAAATTATGTTATGCTATGCATTTTTATCACATTTTGTTAGTTTCTTTGTCCCCCCTTTTTGGGGCCTTCGGAATAGAAGTAGAAGCTGATTTATGAGTTGAGAGTCAGTGCAGTGTCAGGTTTCTATAATGAGATTATATATTAAATCTAATGAAAGGAAAATATGCTTACCCAAACCAGATGACAGTGCCATGATTAAAGGACTCAAGATCTCTCCGTGGATTTGTTTAGACAGTATCACAGGTAAAGTGACCTCTTCTTCTCTTAAGGTTTGTGATCAATTTTGTGAAATGAAGATTTATGTCTTTTATTATTCTGATGACATAACAGTATAATCATAGAAGCAAACATGCACAAGATGGAACTAGTAAGCCAAACGATGTGTTCTGGGTATTGTAGAGGTCTGCATCAATTAATCACCTCTGTTACATTTAATGGTGATTGCTGACTTCCTTGTAACAATGCAGTTAGGAACCTCTATTTATCCTTTAACTGAAATCTTCAAGGTATATTTCTGTAAGCGCACACATGCATGTGTGTGCTCATACCAACACTTGCACAAAAGTATGACCTTGTAGGGGAAGAAAACTTTTTCCTTCCACCATTCTAGAACAGAGATGGACATGAGAAAAGCAAATTTAATTATATACTCACAAAGTCTCCACAAAGACGCGAGGGAACCCTAACAGTCCAGCAATTCAGGTTTATATACCATCTTGAGCAAAGGAGAAAGGGGGTAAGAGTTTGGGACTTCAAAGGGGGAGGAAGACATATAAGAGGATGGAAGGAGCAAATGCGTGGTATACAAATGCTTGCCATGGCATGCAGTTAAGTCCTTCTGATGTGAAACCTTATCTCTGTTATTAGCTATCTTGCTGGTATACATACTCTAAATTATTTTAAGGCAGTTAAGGGGGAGGTAGAAAGCTTTTTTTGAGTCTGTCTGGCCTTGGTTGTCTTCAACTTGAAATAATCTGCATGCCAAGATGGCACATTTTGGGGCAGCCTGCTTTGAGCCCCATCAGTCGCCTCCTCTGAAACTTTTTCCATGGAAATTTCACATATTGAGTGAAAGCTGGGCTATTAGATTGTTCCTCCAGTATTTCACTCAATTAATCCCTTAGTCTTGAAAATAGGCCAGTTTAGTTAAACTGATGACGTAACAGTATAATCATAGTTGTATAAAAATGAGTTGTATCTCATTTTAGGAGGTGATACACAGCTGGGCTCCAAAGTTAGGCATAGATTGTATGAGAAATCAGGTGTTTAATACAGAAGTTCTATGGAAGCAAAATAAAAGCAGCAGTTGATGATTGGAGCAAATTATAAACAAGTTTCTGAGTTCTAGAAGAGCCAGTCGAGAAGATTTCTCACTGTCAGGCTCAAAGCCTCTTTAGATGGAGTGAGGGTAGGCAGTAGCAATCTGACGGCTTTTCCTGGTTTCCAGGCTGAATGTCTCCAGTGAGCTTTCTGAGTGTTCCACACAGCAAAAGACATGAAGATTGTCTCTGCATGGCCTGTTGTGATGATCTCTCTGAAGTTTATATCCAGTTGTCCAACTTTAGTTGGTATGGTTTTGAAAAAACACAGATTTAGTTCTCAATGATTCTAAGTCATAAGGATGAGAGAAAAAAATTGAAAGTGTTAGTTTGGAGAGTTGTAGACAAATACTGGAGGAAACAACAGTTTACAGGTAGAAAACAAAATCTCAAAGACAGTTAACATAACTAGAATCTAATATCCATAAGTATATAGTATAGTTTCTACTGAAACATAATTTTTTCTTACGACAATCACCCCCATTTCTATCAAGAAACTATAATAAGACTGATTTGTTGCCAATTACATCGTTTCAATAAAATTGACTTGATATTTACATAAGAGCAGCTAGAATAGCAATTGACCATATAGAATCTTTTAATCTGCTTTGCTGAAACTTTTTATAAGGAATCTCAGATTGGGCCTTTAAAAGTCTCTTGAGGCTAGGAAGCCATTCCAAGAACTTGCCATCAGATTATGCTTGCAGTACATGGAATTGGGTTAATTCGTCTATTCTCAAGGTCCCAAAATATCTTGAGGTTCAAGTGACCTTCCTTACTCACCTGATAAAGCTACTTAGAACCCTATAAGCAAGGTACCAGGCCAATTTTTCCGAGGGTTCTTTTTGGCTCATTAAAGTCAAACTTAGTTCCTTAAAGCTGTCCGGTTATTATCAAATTCTTTGTACATCTCTCTCAAATATGACATTCCAGTCAAGGTTTTGGTGTTATAATCAATTTCCAATTGTGTCCTGTTACAAGGAGGTCAGATTCTCAGTGAACATCCGTCACCATACAACACTATTAAAATACCATTGACTATATTCCCTATACTGTATCCTGTATTCCCATGACTTATTCATTCTGTAACTGGAAGCCTGTCTGCCCTACTATCCTTCACCCATTCTGCCCAACCCTGACCCCTCCCTCTGGGAACCACCAGTTCTCTATATTTATGAGACCCAGACTTCTTAACTAATCAAAGACTTGATATGAAACATAAGAAATTATTCAACAAGACACAAAATCTTTGTTTTAGGCATATTACTTACCACGCAAAGGAAAACTTTTCAAAATATCAAGAGCAGATCAATAATCCAAGAAAACTTTGTCCTTTTAGCAAATGAAACAACATTAGGTTTCTGTTTTATTTGAGTACCCTATTGTTATTTAAAAGCTTATAGTAACAATTCAGTTTTTAGCCAGATTGATCACATAAGATGTCACCTTTTGTTCTCTTGTTAATGTTCTAAATCCATAGTAATTTTTTTTTTTTATCTTGCTCCTTTCTATTTTGAAATAACCAGCTTCATTTTAGGACAAAATAACATTTCTCTTAACAAAAATGTGTCTTTATACCTCCTACCTTTGCTAACCAAAAGAACATATCCTACTTTTCTTGCATAAAATTATTTCCCTTATTAAACTCTTAGGAGTTTTAACTACATATATTAAAATTTTTAATGCTTAAAAACATTACTTTCTAGGGAAAACTAAGTAAGCCATTGTGACTGTGCTGTTTAGATTGGCAAATTTGTAAATGCATTTCATAATTTCTAGAGACCTGTGTTTCTTTCTTCATAGTACAGTTTCTCAATGTGGCATGAAATATGTTTACTGATAGACCCAAGTACCTTTAGTTCCTCTGTAAAAGGAAACCAAAAGCGAATAAACCTATGTTCAGTAATCATTGTTTCTGTTTTATCTTATTTAGAAATGATCTAGATACTCAGTGAACTTTCATCATTTAATTGGACTTATCAAAACAATAACGTACAAGTTATCAAAGAGGTTTGGGGAACTGTTTGAGTAGATATAAAACAATTATTGCTAAAAAGTTTACTAAGAATTCTTAATTCACATTTATTTCATTGTCCTTAACAATCGCACTGAGATTATTTATGAAGATTTCATAAGATACGAAGCATCTAGGCATCAGGAAGCATGGGTGGCTCAGCAATTGAGTGTTTGCCTTTGGCTCAGGGCATGATCCTGGGGTCCAGGGATCGAGTCCCACATTGGGCTCCCTACATGGAGGCTGCTTCTCCCTCTGCCTATGTTTCTGCCTCTCTCTCTGTGTCTCTCATGAATAAATAAATAAATAAAATCTTTTTAAAAAGCAGCTGGCCATCACCTTATTTTTCTTGTGGACAAATTTTGCAACAGAGACAACATAAGCTTATTTGGTGTTTAATAACCATATATAAAATGAAAGTATTATTTATATTAATGCTGATAACTCCAAAGACATGTCTGTAATAATTAAACTGACAATCTTAAATTAGGTTTTATTTACTGAAAATTATTTTAGACCCTATGAACTTGAAAAATATTTAGGGTAGTTTCTATTATATTTCTTTAAAAAAAATTAATGCCAGTTCAGTAACAAACAGTATTATATTAATTTCAGGTGCACAATATAGTAATTCAACAAGTCTATACATTATTCAGTGCTTATCATGATAAGTGTACTCTTTAATCCCCATCACCTGTTTCATCACCCCACCCACTTCCCCTCTGATATCCATCAGTTTGTTCTCTGTAGTTAGAGTCTGCTTTTTTGGTTTATCTGTTTTTCTCTGTTTGTTTTCTTTCTTAAATTCCACATATGAGTGAAATCATATGTTTGTGTTTCTCTGACTGGCTTATTTAACTTAGCATCATACTCTCTAACTCTATCCATGTCTTTGCAAATGGCAAGATTTCATTCTTTTTATGGCTGAATAATATTCCATTTTATACATAGGCCACATCTTCTTTATCTATTCACCTGTCTATGGACACTGGACCGTTTCCATAATTTGGCTAATGCTGCAATAAACATAGAGGTGTGGTATCCATTCCAATTAGTGTTTTCGTTTTCTCTGGGTAAATACCCTCTATTATGATGACTGGATCACAAGGAAGTTCTATTTTTAACTTTTTGAGGAACCTCCATCCTGTTGTTTCTCGTGTCGTTGATTTTAGCTATTCTGACAGGTATCAGATGATAATCCCATTGTAATTTTGATTTACATTTCCCTGATAAGTGACAATTGTCTTTTCATGTGTCTTTTGGCCATTTTGATGTCATCTTTGGGTGAATGTCTCTTTATGTCATCTACCCATCTTTTAACTGGATTATTTGGGGGGTTTTGGTGTTGAGTTGCATAAGTTCTTTATGTATTTTGGAAACTGTTTAGCAGATATGTCATTCGAAAATATCTTCTCTTATTCAGTAGGCTGTGTTTTAGTTTTATTGGTTATTTCCTTTACTCTGCAGAAGCTTTTTATTTTAACCTAGTCCCAATAGTTTATTTTTGCTTTTGTTTCCCTTTCCTCTGGAGGCATATCTAGAAAGATACTGCTGAGCCAATGTTAGAGAAATTACCACCTGTCCCCGTTCTAGGATTTTTTATGGCTTCAGATCTCATATTTGATACATTTTGTATTTAATACATTTTTGGTTTATTTTTGTGTATGATGTAAGAAAACAGTCCGGTTTCATTCTTCTGCATATAACTGTCCAAGTTTCTCAACACTGTTGAAGAAACTGTCTTTTTCCCATTGCATATTCTTTCCTGCTTTGTCAAAGATTAATTGACCATATTGTTGCAGGTTTCTGGGCTGCTTCTTCTTCTATTGATCTATGTATCAATTTTTGTGCCAGTAGCATACTACTTTGATTCCTTCAGCTTGTAATATAACTTGGAAGTCTGCAATTGTGATACCTCCAGCTTTGTTTTTCTTTTAAAAGATTGTTTTGACCATTCAGGGTCTTTTGTGGTTCCATACAAATTTTAGGATTATTTTTTTCTAGTTCTCTGAAAAATGCTATTTGTATTGTGATAGGGATTGCATGAAATCTATAGATTACTTTGGGAAGCATAGACTTATATAATATTTGTCCTTTTATTACATGAGCATGTTATGTCTTTCCATTTCTTTATGTTATCTTCAATTTCTTTCATAAGAAATTTTATAGTTTTCCGACTACAGGTCTTTCATTTCTTTGGTTAAGTTTATTTCTAAGTATTTTATTTTTGGTGCAAGTGTAAATGGGATTATTTTCTTTTTTTTTTTTTTTTTTTTGGTTGCTGCTTCATTATTAGTGTATAGAAATGCAGTGGATTTCTCTATTGTTGATTTTTTATCCTGTGACCTTACTGAATTTATTCATAAGTTCTAGTATTTTCTGGTGGAGTCTTTAGGGTTTTTGTTATATAATATGTCATCTGCAAATAGTGAAAAATTTATTTCTTCCTTACCCATCTAGATGCCTTTTATTTCTTTTTATTGTCTGATTGCTGTCTCTAAGACTTCTATTACTACTATGTTAAATAAAAGTGATTGAGAGTGGACATTGTCTTCTTCCTGATCTTAGAGGAAAAATCTCTGTTTTTCACCATTGAGTATGATGTTAGCTATAGGATATACATATATGGTCTTCATTATGTTGAGGTATGTTCCCTCTAAGACTACTTTGCTGAGAGTTTTTACCATGAATGTATATTGTACTTTGTCAAAGTTTTTTTCTGCATCTATTGAAATGATCATGCAGTTCTTATCCTTTCTCTTAATGATGTGATGTATCATACTGATTGATTTACCAATATTGAACCACATTTGCCTCCCAGGAATAAATCCCACTTGATGATGGTGAATGATCTTTTTAATGTATTGTTGGATTTGATTTGCTAATATTTTTTTTAAGACTTTATTTTTTTAGTCATGAGAGACACAGAGACAGAGGCAGAGACCCAGATAGAGGGAGAAGTAGGCTCCTCGCAGGGAGCCTAATGTGGGACTTGATCCCTAGACCAGGATCATGCCCTGAGCCAAAGGCAGACGCTCAACTGTTGAGCCATCCAAGCATCCTGATTTGCTAATATTTTTTGAGGGTTTTTGCATCTATGTTCATCAGAGATATTAGCCTGTAGTTACCGTTTTTAGTGGTATCTTTAACTGGTTTCGGTATCAAGGTAATGGCCTCATAAAATGGATTTGGAAGTTTTCCTTATTCTTCCACTTTTTGGAAAAGTTTAAGAATAAGTATTAACTCTTCTTTACATGTTTGGTAGAATTCATCTGTGAAGCCATTTGGTCCAGGACTTTTGTCCAGGGGGGCATGTTGTAGGGAGTTTTTTAATTACTGATTCAATTTCATTCCTGGTAATCGGTCTGTTCAAATTTTCTGTTTCTGCTTGCTGCAGTTTTAGTAGTTTATGTGTTTCTGGAAATTTATACACTTCTTATAGGTTGTCTAATTTGTTGGCATATTTTTTCTGTAATATTATCTTGCAATCCTTTGTATTTCATTCTTGGCAGTTGTTATTTCTCCTCTTTCATTTGTGGTTTTGTTTGAGTTCTCTCTCTGCTTCTCTCTCTCTCTCTCTTTTTACTTTTTGATGAATCTGGCTAGAGGTTTATTAATCTTGTTGATTTTTTCAAAGAACCAATTCCTGGTTTCATTTTTTGTTGTTGTTTGGGTGTTTTTGTTTGGGGTTTTGTTTTGTTTTGATTTTTAGTTTCTATATCATTTATTTCTGCTTTAATCTTTATTATTTCCTTCTTATGCTGTTTGGGGTTTTATTTTTTCTTCCTTTTGCAGCTCCTTTAGGTATTAGGTTAGGTTGTTTATTTGTGATTCTTCTTGGTTCTTGAGGTAGGCCTGGATTGCTATAAACTTGCCTCTTAGAACTGCTTTTGCTGCATCCCAAACATTTTGTAACATTGTAATTTCATTTTATCCATGTAATATTTGATTTCTTTGATTTTTTGGTTGACCCATTAAATGTTTAGTAGCATGTTATTTTACCTTCATCTATTTGTGGTTTTTCTTGTGTTTAATTTCTGGTTTCATAGTGTTGTGGTCAGAAAAGTTCCATGGTATGATTTCAATCTTATTGAATTTGTTGAGGCTTCTTTTGTGACCTAGTGTGTGTTCTATTCTGGATAATGTTCCATGTGCACTTGAAAAGAATGTTTATTCAACTGTTTTAGCATGAAATGTTCTGATTATATTTGTTAGATCCATAAGGTCTAGTGCGTCATTCAAAATCACTCTTTTTTGGGCAGCCCAGGTGGCTCAGTGGTTTAGCACCACCTTTGGCCCAGGTATGATCCTGGAGACCTGGGATCGAGTCCCACGTCGAGCTCCCTGCGTGGAGTCTGCTTCTCCCTCTGCCTGTGTCTCTGCCTTTCTCTCTCCCTCTGTGTCTCTCATGAATAAATAAATAAAATCTTAAAAAAAAATAACTTTTCTTATATATTTTCTTTTGGGATGATCTGTCCATTGTTGTAAATAGGATTTTAAAGTTTTCTACTATTATACTATTATCAATTAATTTGCTTTCTTTTAGTGATTGTTATTAACGGTTTTATGTGATGTATTTGAATGCTTCTATGTTGGGTGCATAAATATTTACAAGTGCTGGATCTTCTCATTTTATAGTTGACTTTATCAGTATTTAGTGTTCCTCTGTCTCTTTTTATAGTCTTTGTTTTGACTGATAAAAGTATTGCTACCCCAAATTTCTTTTGCCATCCGTTTGCATGTTAAATGTTTCTCTGTTGCCTCACTTTCAATCTATATGTCTTTACTGTGGAACCCAGGAAATTTAACAAAAATCCCCTACCCCTGGACAAGCAGAGCAGGACTAACTCCATTTTGTTTGCATCGATGTGGGCTCCTTGGTGGTTTCTAGGATTCACAATCTTGGGCACAACATTTACATCTGAAAGGGGTCTCTTTGTTTGTGGCATATAGATGGGTCTTGCTTTTTTTATCCATTCAGTCATCCTAGGCCTTTTGATTGGTACATTGGGTCCATATATATTCAAATGAATTACTGATAGGTATGTATTTTTGCCATTTTGTTTTGTAGCTGTTTTTGTAGTTCTCTGATTCTTCTCGTGTTCTCTTGTTCTCTTCCCTCATGGTTTGTTGGCTTTCTTTAGTGATATACTTGGAGTCCTTTCTCTATTTTTTACATACATATTACTGGCTTTTGATTTGTGGTTACATTAAGTTTGTATATAACTTGTTCTGCATATAATACTTTATTTTAAGTTGATGGTCATGTAAATTTGTACCCATTCTTTATTTCTCTCTCCCCTACATTTTAGGTATACGGTATCATACTTTATGTCCTTTATATTTTGTGAGTTCCTTGTGACTAATTTTTACAGATATCTTTACTGCTTTTGTGCTTCCTACTTTTCTTAATGTTACTTATGTTAATATTTCCTATAGAGCTGGCTTAGAGGTCATGAACTCCTTTAGTCTTTGTTTGTCTAAGAAACACTTAATCTCTCCTATTCTGAATGATAACCTTGCTGGATAGTCTTCTTGGATGCAGATTTATTCCTTTCTTCCTTCCTTCCTTCCTTTCAGCACTTTGAGTATATCATGCCATTCCTCTCTGGCTTGCAAAGTTTCTGCTGAAAAGTCAGTTGATAGCCTTATGGGGTTTCCCTCATATGAAACTGCTGTGTTTTCTCCTGCTGGTTTTAAAATTCTTTCCTTATTACTACTTTTTGCCATTTTAATTACCATGTGTCATGGTTTGGACCTCCTTGGGCTGATTTTGCACGAGGGAATCTCTGTGCCTCCTGGATCTAGATATCTGTTTCCTTTCCCATAATTAGGGAAGTTTTCAGCTATTATTTCTTCATATAAACACTCTGCTTACTTCCTTTTTTCTCTCTTATTGCAAGATTATTATAAGGCAAATATTATTACACTTGATGAAGTTGCTGAGTTCCCTAAGTCTATTCTCATTTTGCATATTTTTTTTTTCTTTCATCTGCTCGGCTTGATTAGTTCCATTACTCTGTCCTCCAGGTTGTTAATTCCTTCCGCTGATTCCTCTAGCCTGCTATTTATTCCATCAAATGTATTTTTAATTTCATTTATTGTGTTCATCATCTGATTGTTGGGGGTTGTTTATGTTTTCTATCTCTTTGTTAAGAGTCTCACTGTTCTGTTGTCCTCCACTCTTTTCTCATGTCCAGTGACTATCTTTATGATCATTACTTTAAATTCTCTATTGAACATATTATTCATACCCCTTTTGCTTAGTTTCCTTACATTGATTTTGTCCTGTTCTTTTATTTGGGACATAGCTCTTTGTCTCTTCATTTCATCTGACTCTCTGCCTGTTTCTCGGTTAGGAAATTCAGCTAGATCCCCTGCTCTTGAAAGTAGTGGCCTTATGAAGAAGAGTTACTATAGTGCCCTGCAATGCAGTGTCCCCTGTTCACCAGAACCTGGCTCTTCTGGGGCATCTCCTTTGTGTGCACCCTTCTGTTGTATCTTGGCCACTTTTTCCTTCTATGCAGGCATCTGTAGTAGCTCTCCTTACCTCTTGTGGGCAGCGTTTGGTTCCTGTGCTGTTAGTGAACCAGTGTTGGGCCGCCTTGACTTGAGTCAGACCAGGCATTTGCCAGAGATGCAGTAGCACCACACTACAGGGCACTTTCCCTGTGTCAGCCCTTGAGAAGTTTTCATTGATGGGTGAGGCCCACAATCAGACCAGCTGTTTACCCACAGCCCACTGCTGGGGCCACCATTCACTAATGTGTGTGGTTGTCTTACCCTCATGCCAGAGACGGATTCACTTTGGATTGGTGCTGGCTTCTATTGGAGCTGCTTATACTCTGCCAGGCTTGTGGCACCACTTTGGATGGACCCAAGCTGAGGGCATATTGGAGGAGACATGCCACTGCCCTGGAACTGGGCTGTTGTGGGGTATCCAGTTTTAACATAGTGTGTGCTGGCCCCCTTGCCAAATGAACCCTGATGCTGGGCTGCTGGGACCGAGTCAGTCTAGTGGATCTGTGAATTGTGCATGGGTAATATGCACAATTTTAACAAGGTTCATGTTGGTCCTCTATGGGCTGCTGCTACTGCAGCCAGGACTGATGCCCCACAAAGCACACAGGTAGGGAGATATGTTGGCAAGCTTTATGCTGATCTTCTTGGGGAGGGGACCCACAGCTCTAGGACTGAGACAAACTTGACTAGGAAGAGGAGATCCACTGAAGCATGGGGAGGTAGAGCTTGGTGTAAGCCAGTTAGGTAGGGAATGCAGGCAAAGTGCTAGTTCCCACAAGTGGCCATGTGTTTATGCTGGGAAGGTGGAGGAGAGGGTGCCTACCAACTTCTTTGTTCCTGGACGGGTCTTCCTGTAATCCCTACCTCCAGGACATACATAGACTTACATAAACATGCAGATAAACAGAGATCTTTTAAGCTTCCATTGTAAAGTTTTAACTGAATCAGGTATAAAAATATAAAACTCACTAGTTTATAAACAACAGTTGGAGGAAGTAAAGCATATCTGCTCAGATGAGTAAAACTTTTTAATTTGTGGAAAAACTTTCAGAATTGTATTTGCCCTTGACATGTAATCTTAATGATGCTGTGATCTAGAGTTTGCACAAGAGAGACCTTTTTTTGGCAGTTTGTAATTTATGTATGTATGTGTGTATGTATGCATGTATTTTACTTGAAAATGGTCTCTTTATTATTTTTTTCTGTTAGCAGCTATGTGACTTTGGGCAAGTTAATTAAGCCCTCTGCCCTTACTTGTGAATTGAAGATAATTATATGCCCCTTACAGTATTGTTGAACCTTAAATCATGCTATATGTAGGTACTCACATTGAATACACATAGTAACAGTCAATAAGCTTTACTGTTGTTATTTATATTTTAAAAGGTCTCTTCTTTTTCCTTCCTCTTCTCCTCCTCCATCACCACCACCACCTGCACCACCCTTCAGTTTCAAGCGAGTGTCAATTACCTCCTGGGTTGTTTACATTTCAGAGACATGCTAAGATTTACATTTTCAAGGGACAGAGAAAGAATGCCAACCCTGGGCCTCCAGATGAGGATGGAGTGCTCTCTATAAATTTTGTAGGAAAGGGAAGCTAAAACAGACCATTAAGTGTTTAACCTATATTCTGGGGAAGGTGAAGTTTGGGAGTGGAGATGATGTGACTGGATTTTAAGAAGGGGAGTTTTTGTTGAATGTAGACTAATTTTGTTCTAAGTTTCATTTTTGTTTTTTCATCTTCTTAAGGGTGTCCCCAAGGCCAGCTGTTATACTCTTTTGTATCCACTTTTTAATTGGGTGCCATATGTACCAATAAGACAGTTGTTTAGGGTGAGAGGACTTTAATTTTTTTTTAAATACTAAAGTTATTTTAATTCAAAAGAAATCTGGCCATTAATGGGCAAGATCTATTATTCTCTGTATTGACTAAAACCAGTAATCCTTTTTTTATGGCTTAACCAAGGATACAAGAGGTGGTCTAAGGGAAAGTGCAAAAGGTGTGACCCTCATAAGATGTAGAAAGTTCACTCCCTGAGTTAGCCTAAGAAAGCGAAAACTTTTGTTGTCATGGGTGGTAAGAATGGTGTAGTGGAACTGTGTCTGTGGCCTCCCATGGCACCATGATATGCCTCCAATTCACAAACCCACTGATCTGTGACACCAAGCAGGTACTACTGGAATGAGACTTTTCCAGCACAAACAAGACAACCAAGGTTGAGAGGACAAAGGCCATATGGACCGGATCCCTTAAGACACATTTCCCTGAAGGCTGGCATGACTGGACTAAGAAAGTGCTCTTGTGACTGTGTTTCAGAACCTCAGACTACTCAGCTGGCCACACGATATGCACCTGTACTTGCCCCTTCCAGAGACCTGAGAGAATATTCTCACTGATCACAAAACCAGAGTCTCAGGATAAAAAAAGATGAATGGAAAGGCTTATCTGGTTTTTGCATAGGAGATCCACAGCAAAGTGTATCTAAACAGATGCCAGTCTGGTGAGAACCACGAACTCACCAATCTGTGTGGCCAGCTGGAAACACAGGCTAATAGGACCTCTGCCTATGTTTAATCGTATGGTTTTAAAACTCTCTTATGACAATGACACAAAAGACTAAGAGGAAAATGATGGCCATCTCTTCTTGAAGGAAAAGTATTAATAGGAAATAAAAATACTCTTAGTAGATTTTTACTGGAGTTGTTATACTTAAGGAACTTAGTTTACAAAGAGGCAGAAGGCAATTTACAGAAAGATGGAAGGAGCAAATGTTTGGTAATCAGTTGTTTGTCATTGCCATGGTGAGAATTCTTTCTGATTAAAAAACAACAACAAAGTTATCTTTGATAATCACTTTCTGGCATAGGCCTTCTATATAAATTATTTTAGGCAGTTAAAGAGTGAAATAAAAAGCTCTTCTTGAATTTACTTGTCTTCAGCTTGAAATAATCTGCATATCAAAGTGGCACATTCTGCAGTGGCCTGCCCTGAACCCCATCAACCTCATGCTCTATGTTGTATGTAACAGCCATTTAAATGGGCATCGTCCTCCCTGCAAGTGAGTATTCAACAGGGATGGTTTCTAAGATACCTTGGGCTTTGCTGGAGCAAAGACATGAATGTTCACTGACTTTCTCAGGGTCAACATTTGAAAAAATTGATATATCCAAGCTCTAAGCACCCCACCACCATGGCCACCACCCATTCTTAGAAGGGAAAAGAATACAGATAGAGAAGAAGTCAGCCTGTAGAAAAGAATTTGTATAAATAAAGGAAACCATTTATGAGATATAACTTATTTTTTTAAGATTTTGTTTATTTATTCATGAGAGACATAGAGAGAGAGAGAGAGGCAGAGACATAGGCAGAGAGAGAAGCAGGGTCCTACAGGGAGCTCAATGTGGGACTCAATCTCTGGACCCCGGAATCATGTTCTGAACCGAAGGCAGTTGCTCATTGGCTGAGCCACCCAGGTGTCACTGGGCTATAACTTAAAGATTTAATTTACCAAAACTTTCACTCATTTCATGCTCGCCTTCATTTTCTCATTCTTGCCTGAAATTTCACCATTAGAGAATCATTTCTTAGATTAAACCTTTGCCCCAATTAAAATACAAATATAGGAGACTGTGTCATTGTTATACTTTCCAAATATTTTCAAATCCTATCTCTCTGGGCAGAACATGATAGAAATGGAAAGATTAAGGAGCATGGATAGAAGAAAGAATGAGTGAAAATGAATCAAGAAGAAAAAGTTTTAGGTTTTTGTGGTTTTGTCTGGAGGGGGCCATATGACAGGAAGTAAGCCTGATGAATGTGGTTCTCTTAGTAGCTTCCTCCACTCACTTTTAGCTGCCCCACTGCTGTTTTCTTCTTTAATATTCATGCATTTGAGTTCTGTGATCTGTAACAGAGACTTCATGGTATTTAGCGTTGCCACATGCAGATACTTTTAAGAGCGACTCCATTAAAGATCATTTTCTCCTGGAGCATTCTGTGCTCTCCAGTGGTATTTATCACCCAGCATTTAGTTTTGATCCCTGTAATGTATGCAGAACCAAAGACACCCCTTCATCACTCTCATTCTGCTGGGAGTTAGTTTATGTTATAAAATAGGGGAAATGGGAAAAAGGGGAGCCAGAGGGAAGCAGAGTTGCATATATATATATATATATATATATATATATATATATATGTTTGCTTTGAGATAAAATAAAGCCATGGCACTAGACAATTAGGAAGTGGGGTTGGGAATAAATGGATTCCCTCCCCTCAGGGCTGCCTATTTACAAGCAAATTGTGGCTGACAACAAACAAAGACCTACTGTGTCCCTTTCTGCCTGGGTTCTGATTTCTCTTCTGCCATGAAATGAGCTTAGAGCAGGTCACCCACTGTTCCCTCCCTCCCACACACCTCCAGGCCTTAGGTGTACATTTAGGAGTTCTGGTCACTTGGTGAGTGTCCTAAGTAAGGACAGGAAATAGGTGACATGTAAATTCCTATGGCTTTCCTTTCAGGGTAAATATTGCAAGGCACAGTACTTTTACACCTAGGATTGGCACAGACAAGAAACATTTATGAAATTGATTGCAGTGGAGAGGAGCTTGTTTGAAAGATACTATTGCTTGTTCCCAGCAGTTGAAATAATGAGACATCCTTGACTGAGACAGAGAAAACTCAGGATCTGAAGCCTACATTTTGGACTAGTAACGCCCATTTTAGTCCTTCCTTGTTTCTGTTTAAAATTTAATTTCAGGGGCACCTGGGTGACTCAGTCAGTTAAATGTCTGCCTTTGGCTTAGATCATGATCTCAGGATCCTGGGTTCAAGCCCCGAGTTGGGCACCCTGCTTAGTGGGGAGCCTGGTTCTCCCTCTCCCTTACTCCCCAGCTTGTGTGCTCTTGTTCTGTCTCTCTCAAGTAATAAATAAAATATTTTTTAAAATTTTAATTTCATTTTTTTAAAAATCTGATTTTTTTTTAAGTTTTTATTTTTTTCTGGTTTAATTTTTAACTTCATTTCTAGTTTAATATTGGTTCTGGTTTAAAACTCCCAAGGGAGATTTTTGCATAGGAAGGGCTTGGGAATGAGCCCTGCACTGGCAGAGTGTGATGGAAAGAAGCTGTACAAAGAGAGAATCTATGGGGCATCTGGTGCCTCAGTGGTTGAGCATCTGCCTTCGGCTCAGGACGTGATCCCAGGGTCCTGGAATTGAGTCCTACACTGGGCTCCCTACAGGGAGCCTGCTTCTCCCTCTGCATATATGTCTGCCTCTCTCTGTGTGTCTCTCATGAATAAATAAATAAAATCTTTAAAATATAAAAGAGAGAGAATCTACGACTTTCACAGTCATATCCCCAATTACCGTTTTCCTTCTTCCTTTATCCTGCTGGAGACTTTGTGCTCAGGTACTTAGCACCCACTTGTAGATTGATCTTTTATGTCAGGTTCTAGAACCAATCCTCTGTAATATTTGGGAAATCCGAGAGCCCTAGGCCAATCTATTAGACATGTACACATCTATTAGACAGAACACATCAGCCTTCTGAGCAGTCAGAAGTAAAGCTACAATCCATTAACTGTCCCTCTTTTGCCACATTTTACTGCTTTTGGGTGATCATCCCCAGTCACTGATGACACACGTATCATTGAATACAGAAACAAACCAGTAACTGTACCTGTTCAGTTAGTGTAGGATTTTCTCACTCTTTGGGTTTCTTGTCTGGAACTCCTGAGTGGACCCCAGCCCTGAACCCCAGGCAATTCTATTCTGACTTAGAGCTATAATTGAACTTATTTCCTGCTCCATAGTTCTTCCCTCCTGGTGCTCCAGATTCTATGGCCGAGGACCTAGCATCATCTTGTGCCAACGTTATCTTCTCATAGAAAATAGGACAATGGGTTGCAAATCACATTTTCTGCTGCCAGGACTGATTACTCTCCTAAACATGTATCAGTTCCAGTGCTAACTCTGTATGAACTGCATAGGATGTGTGTTTCTTTGAGTCTCTTTCCTTTAGCAAAATCAAAAAGAAACAAAACAGAAGCTTAAAAAAAAAAATAGAACTTCATGCAGTATAGACCGATTTCAGTGAAACCTGGTTCTCTAATGAGTTGTGGCCTGGCAGCCCTATCTATAGTTAGAGTTACAATCTAGACTAGTAGAGTCCAGGCAGGCCCTGTGCTTTATTGAAGTTGTAGCAGTTCATAAAGCAGACAATGCCCTCTGGTGATATTGCATTACCGCCAAGGTTGATAGGGATTGCAGATGTGTGGATGAGAAAGTGAACAACCACACTCAGTCTGTGATTTGTGTAAAAAAAAATATATATATATGTATATATATGTGTGTATATATATATATATATACATATATATATATAGGAGCTAATAGGAGAGAAGTCTTGGTTTAAAGCAAAGTAAATACTTACAGGGAAAGGGAAAGGATCTTGAGCTCCAGGATGCTGAAGAGGAGGGGAAAATGCTAAAGAGAACAGGTAACACAGAGTCCCCCCATACATTTATCACATCTCCCACTGATATTTTCAAACAAGCACATCCAAGCTAAAAAGGAACAACCCTGAAAAGAAAACAAAGTCATAAATGGTCACAGGTTTGCTGTTACCATCTATCTCCTTTAGGGACTCATTGAGATTTACTTATTCCTAACTATTATGTGCAGAAACACCAGGGTAGGCTTCGTGTTGATGTGTTCCAGATATAGTGCTCAGGGATGAGACAAAACAGCTAGCACCTTCCCTGTCTTTAGGCAGCCCAGAGCCTCATAGAAAATGATCGATCTTTTTAGCACTTCCCGACCAACCAGTCTTCCTGCCCTTCTTATTACAATTCATTGTACTCTAAAGACAAATCCAATCAGCTAGCATTTTTGCTCTTCTTAAGCACCAGACAGATTGACAATATTTATTGCAATGGTAGCTATGGTGCACATTTGATGATTTGAGCCTTTTGACCTAAAGATAACCTAAGTATTCATGATAAGCTGTGAATCCACAGGAAAATAAGGAAGGTTCCCTTTCTCAATAATCATATCTGTCTTGATCACTCAGGCAGTAGTGATGGTGGCAGTGATGAGGACAGTGGTTAGGATAAATATGTCTAGATGTGTGATAGAGAAAGACATAGAGGGAGAGAGAATGTTTAAAAAATGAGAGGAAGAATTTGATCCTAATTATTCCCAAATATAATGTCCTCGTTTCTATCCCAGGTACTATGCACTTTGTAAAATGATTACAAAAAGTATTCAATAGTTGTTTATTTTGATGGGTCCTACTTACACCAGAAAAAGTGGATGAGAAGTGGTTGGCTTAGGGATCCCTGGGTGGCGCAGCGGTTTAGCGCCTGCCTTTGGCCCAGGGCGCGATCTTGGAGACCCGGGATCGAATCCCACGTCAGGCTCCCGGTGCATGGAGCCTGCTTCTCCCTCTGCCTATGTCTCTGCCTCTCTCTCTCTCTCTCTCTCTCTCTCTCTGTGACTATCATAAATAAATAAAAATAAAAAAAAAGAAGTGGTTGGCTTAAAAATAAAAGGTAGAGAAACTTCAAATAAGTTTCCTTTTTATTTATTAACAAGAACATGGGTTTATAAACCAAAAAGAATAGGCTATAAGAAAATAAGTCATAACCACCAGCCAGAGGTTGACCTTTTTTATTTTATGCTAGTTACAGTTGTATCTTGCATCCAGAAAATGATTGATTGCTCTTCAAGGAGTGGTGACATTCTGGATGTGCTACCTCTGATGCTTGTACACTCCACTTATTGACCACAGTCAAAAGTCAGACGTGTATAAAGGGCAGAGTAGCCTCCTCCTAATTCAAGAATTATAAAGTTATTTTATGGTGTGACCTATAACATGATCACCACCAACCAGAAGCCCACGGAGAAGCATTATTTTTATTGATGATAACAACACCTGGTGGAAGTGTTTTTTATTCTTAAACCAGAAACACTGATGTCTGTTTAGCTGGGTGAGTCCAGTTGCTGAAGATGAGGATCGGTTCTTGAAAGTGTCTAACAATGTAGAAAATATGTAGAAAACGGGTACTTGACCTTGAAAATCCGGGACCCCTTGTCTTGGTTAAGGGTACATGTTGCCCCAGCTAAGAACTTGTGAATTATGCACATTTCTTCAGGTCCTTCATTCACCCCTTCTCTGATTATCAATTACCACTACGTATCAATTGTATTTATTCTGTGTTAGATCTTTCCTATCTTTACTGACTGCCTTATTCAGGCCCTTATCATTCTTCTACCTTGGTGGAATAATAACTACTTATCTGGCCTCTCCAACCCATCATCACTTGGAACCTTCACATTGATAGCAGAATGATTTTTTCTGAACCCAAACTCCTTTGGTTAAAACCCATCAGTGGTCCCTTGGAGACTTCAGGGCTGAGTTCAAATACTTGGAATGACCGGTGGAACCCATATTCAGCCTGCTGTTGTCTGGTCTCATCCTCTTGAACTACTGACTTTACATCCCGAGTGAAGCCTCATGAGACCCTCTATTCCTGGAGTCTGCTACCACATTACATTAATTTATTGCTTTACGTTTGTACCAAAATTGCTTCATCCATAGTTCTATAGTTTCATTTTCAATCTCCCAAGATCCTTGTGAGTAGGGGAAAGAAGGGGCCTTTTATTTTTTTTCTCATTTTATAGAGGGATAGTAGGGGATTAACTCCAAACTGATTTAACAGGGAAGTATGAAATAGAATCAACTTTTGATAATCTTAACATACATTATAGAATTCATGAATTATCTGTAGAAAAAGTGCAATGTATATTTTTATGGTCTAGCATACTACTGGTTCTGGACCTTATATTCAGCTAATTATTTAAAAACTGTATACTCAGTTAATACATGTATATCCATTTATTTTTCCCAAAATGATTGAGCATTTAATTTCAAAATAGGTTATACTTCTCTTTTTCAATAGATTTAATCATTTGATCATTGAGCACTTTTGATAAGTAATATGGAAAGGTAGAATTTTTAAGGCAAATAAACTGCTAAATATGTTATATACATGTTATGTAAAATATATAATATGTACATCATAGAACAATGAAGGATAGGAGTGGGGAAAATTATAGACTAACCTGTACATTGCATAGGAAACAAGTGTCTCCCCTAGTGATATTAACGGAATGTTGGAAGCTCATTTCAGTACCAAAATTTAAATTAAAAAGAAAGGAGGGGGTTATAGCATAGAGGCTGTTGAAAATCTAATTTTCAGTAAATTTGAAAAAAAAAAAAGTCACGAAAGCAATTTAGTTTATTTTTTAAACATTCCCTATAGTGTTGTGAAGACCAAAAAGCAGCTTTGAGCTAGTTCATAAAAAGCAGAATGCAAAGAAGAGGGGGATAAAGTGGGAGGAAACAAATAGGTAACCATCCAATTTAATTGACCAGGCTGATTAAAATGGGAAACGTAAACACCCTCCTCAAATGAGATGATGTCAGATATGCAAAGTCACTTCTTTTTAGATTCCTCCTGGAATGTTTGTAACCCACAACACAACCTATGTTATTTTAAAAAATAAAAACAGAATTGGAAAAACTCAATTTTGTTGATGAAATTGTATGGTTACCTGAAGTAAGTGTGACATGTAAAAGTGCATAATTTCATTTAAATTTTTCTCCACGAATTTAGAGGTTAGGGTTTGAATGCAATGACTCACTGGCCATGATCTACACTGTGTAAGATTATGCAGAAATGAAAGAGTTATCTAAAATAGCCAGCCTATGAAGATAAAGTGCAATGTGGGGGACAGTCACTTTGCCTGCCAGACATCTAGAAATGGATTGCTTTTCTAGTTAATGTATTAGTTTGTGGGGGGATAAAAGATATGCAATTTAAGATAATTTGTTTACCTCTTAGAGACCAGGAGTGTTAGAAACATTTGGAGGAACATATTTTTGTTTAATGAAAATAGCTTTTTTCTTTTTGCTTAAAAACATAATATAGATGGCAGAAAATAAGGTAAACTAGATTATGATAAAGTAACAAACAACCTAGAAATCTCAGTAGCTTAAAACAACGAAGATTGATTTCTCTCTTGTGTTACGTGGCCATCACATGTCATCTGGGAACTCTATTCTTGACACTGTTACTGCAGTTCCAAGGTTAATGGAATAGCCATTCTCAAAAAAACTGTGAGCTGTTGTGGCAGAGGGAGAAACAAAGAAGTCAAAAAAAGTCTCAGCATGGGAAAGTAAATAGTCCTGGAACTAATAAGCAGCTTCTACTGATGACTAATTGACCAGAAGTAGTCACATGACCCCACCAAAATAACAGGGACCAGGAAATGAACCCAGACTTAGGTAAGGGAGAGCCAGAAATTTTGTTAAAGAGTTCATACTAAAAATTTCAGCAGTATAGGTATTTAGAAAGAAGAAAATTTTGGACACGTAAAGTTCCACCACCCAAATAATGTTTGGTAAGCTGCCTTCCAGCTATTTATGAGTGTCTTTGAATGGAGAGATAATAGATATATAGTTTTAAGATCTGCTTTTAACAGCTAGTGAATGTCTCATGGAGATATTTCCCCTTCTATTAGAATAGAAATGCATCATTTTTTGATGGTTGCATAGTATTTCATTGAATAAATGTGTGTAATTGATTTAATCTGTAGATGAGCAATTAGGTTGGTTCCAGTTTCTTCATTATTATAAACAAGGCTATAATTATCATCTTAGCATGTATCTCTGGATTTTTACTGATGATTATTCCACTGGAACCAGTGGAAATTGACATCAAATGATGTCAGTATTTTCAGTTTTGGTAAAAATTGCAAGATTAGGGATCCCTGGGTGGCGCAGAGGTTTAGTGCCTGTCTTTGGCCCAGGGCGCGATCCTGGAGACCTGGGATCGAATCCCACATCCGGCTCCCGGTGCATGGAACCTGCTTCTCCCTCTGCCTCTCTCTCTCTCTCTCTCTCTCTGTGTGTGTGACTATCATAAATAAATAAAAAAAAATTTAAAAAAATTGCAAGATTGTCCCTCAAAAGGGATGTACTAATTTAGACCAGCATCTTAAGTAAATGAAAACATCTATTTCTTTACAATTTTGACAACCCTATATAGTTTCAGGATTGCGACAGGGATAGGCTAACAGGATTCCTGTCATTTTCATTATTGGAGAAATTGAATGACTTTTTATATATTACTTCTCCATACACATTTTTCTCCTTTAAATGATCCATTCAAGTACTTAGTTCGTTTTTCTGTTGGAATTCATGTTTTGTATTGATTTTAGCATGATCTTTGCATATTAGAAAGCAGGTTGATATTTATTCAGTACATACTGATTCAATATACTATCCAGCATCCATTTTTATTGGATGAGCATCATGATGTACAAATTACAAAATGTATTTAGTTCCTATGTTGATTTTAGTATAACAACACTTTGTCATATGGTGCAAACATCTTTTTTATGTTTATCTTTAAAGCATCTTTTAGGTATGTTGAACTTTAAAACTTTAATAGTCAGTCTTAAAAATAAAAATAGTCTTTGTGGCTTTTGCTTTTATATCATGCAGGAAATCCATTTCCATTCTAAAACCACCAAAATATTCACCTGTGCCTCCTTATGGCACTTTTGCAGCTTCATGTACTATATTTTTAATATTTTATATGCCTGGGGTTGTTTTGCTGTAAAGAGTGAGATAGAGATAGCACTTTACATTTCAAGTGGACAATTGACTTTGGGGAAATTCTAGTGAATAATATTGAGGAAAGTGAACAGAAGAAGAAAATACTATTATTATTATTATTATTATTATTATTATTATTAATTTACATTAACAAAGACAGGGTAGAGTCCTTTAGTTAACATGCTATAGGATGAACTTCATGTTGAAATGAAGCCTGGGATTTTACTATACTCACCTTTTACTTCAGGGGTAATTTTTAAGTACTTAAAATGTTTTCTTTCTTGGTTTCCATGATACATATATTCCTGATTTCTCTCTTATCTCAATATCAACAGTCTCAATTTTGGCAGTCTCCTCTTCCCCTTTGTGTCATTAAAATGATTATTTTCTTCAGGGTGTTATTTTTTTTTCTTTTAAAGATTTTATTTATTTATTCATGAAAGACACACACACAGACAGAGAGAGAGAGAGAGAGAGAGAGAGGCAGAGACACAGGCAGAGGGAGAAGCAGGCTCCATGCAGGGAGCCCGACGTGGGACTCGATCCGGGGACCCCAGGATCATGCCCTGGGCTGAAGGTGGCGCTAAACCGCTGAGCCACCTGGGCCACCCCTTCAGGGTGTTATATCTTAAAATCTCCCCCTGTATCTTACACTTTCTGCTTGATTTCATATATGCCTATAGGCTTGGATACAGTTTACCCCGAAGCCTGTGTAGTAAATATTCCCAAAAAGTAGTTGAGTACGTTGGTCTGGAGCTGAAGAGTTCTGGATTCAAGCTGTTTATCTCAATCCCTTATATACATTGTAAATTTCACTGTATATATCATGGCGTTAATTATTCAATTACTTAGCTTATTTTTCTGTCGCCATATTTTTCTGTTGCCATTTCTTATTTACTTGTCTGCTTCTTTCTACTGATTTGAGAGTGCTCTTTGTGTATTAGGACCAAGGTGATGATCAATGCAGATCAGTACAACATCCCCAAATGACCTTTTCATCTGTGTTCCCTGTATCACTTATCCAAGTCAGAAATATGGGTGCCAAATATTGACTGCCCTCTCTTTTAATCTTAAATCAGTCACAAATTTTTATTCATTCTGTTTGATCCCTTCACTTCTTGTCAAGGCTCTTTACTTATATACCTATAAGTTATACCTATATATACTTATACTTCCAGTATATACTTTCCAGTTCACTCTACCACATCTCCCTAGGATTATTGTTATAGTCTTCTATAGGTTTCTCTGCCCTAGCTTTGCCTGCCCTTCCCTGTCCCATGTATTCTATACATGACATCAAGAGTGTGCTTTTTAATGTGAAATTATTATGCCACCGACTCTACCAGTTTTTTCACTGAATCCCTATTTTTCAGATGAGAAGGTTCAAAAAAAAATCTAAATCCAGTTCTACATCTTGAACTTACAGTATCATTGAAGCATACAAAAATAGATGCTGAGTAGACATCTGAATATAAGAGGCTACAGCTCGAGGTCAGTGAACTGAAGATATTGATTTGTAAATGTTCAGGATGCAACCATGAATGACACACAAACCTGGTGATATCATATGAAAAGACATTATACAATGAGATGTGGAGAGGGACCTAATCTTGAGAGCCAAAGAAATGCAGCACTTCATGTTTGGATAGAGAAGAAGCCAAGAAAAGAGACAAGGCAGGATTGGCCAGAAGGGTAAGAGGCAACATGTGGCATTATAAAAAACCAATGGAAGAGAAAATTCAAGAATGTTCTCATTATTCCTGAAAGCTAAGTAAGAATGCAAAATGATATGCATTCAGTGAATGTGGCAACTTGCAGATGACTGGTGGTCTTAGCAAGAGCAATCCCAGTGAGTCGATGGGGTGGAAGCTCGTTTTAAGTGCAATGACAGTGAATGATTGTTTGCCAAAGAATTCAAAAGAGGTGGCTATGGATAAAGAAAGGAAGGAGTTTTGTTTGCTTATTGATTTGTTTAAGACGCTAGAATTTTGAGCATGTTTGAATATTTCAGTTCTTGCCTGCTCAGTTATTTTTTAAGTATAAAAGCATAAGGATGCCCAGCTCGTGGGTTAAGATGTAAAAGAACCTAGATTAGTGTCTAATACATAGCAGGTCATCAGTACAAGTAAAATGTGAATTTCCCTTCTTTCCCTTCTCCCTCTCTGCTGGGTCCACCATCCTTTCTAACACTACAACCCACTGTATGTAGTTACAATAAAAATACCTTTCTGTCTTTCTCTATAGTCTGCCCTCTCTCAAGCATCTCTTTAATGTTTGTTTCCTGAAGTTCTGAGCACATTGTAATATATATGTATAATCTTAAGTAGTTAAGTTGAATTGCCTTTTAACTCTAAAATTTGGATATTAAATCTGTTGCCTTCTTTACAAAATAGATTTAACTCTCCTGTGTTCTTTCCAGGCTGGCAGTGATTAATAAGGCAACAGGTTCTATTTATGATGGGCAAAAAAAAAAAAAAAACAGTATGAGCAGCAGTGGGGTTACCCTGGCAAAACAGCACTGTGTTTCTGCTCAGAGGACTTTTGTTTGGCACAGATAATGACAGGTTTAGTCACAGTTTTATTCCTAATCAATATTTTGGAGAGAACATAAGAGGTGATGGGAATTCCTGTCTGAAATTTAAAAGCACTATCTGAGCCACTGATCTAGAGAAATTATCCATACAAGACTTTTTTACAGTTGTGTTATTATATTGAGCATGATTTTTTTTCTTACAGCATGTATTTTTTTTTTCTTTTTTCATTGTGGCTTTGTGTCTGTCAGCTAAAAGGGAACTTGTATGGAGTGTATAGTAATCAAAGAGATGAAAGATGAATGAGTATAGGGCTTTTTTTTTTTATAAGCACTATTAACTCAATGGCATCTACCTGGAATGTAGATGCACTTTGGTGATTTCATTTTGATAATGCTCTACGCTGGTCTCTGATAATTGCCTTCTGTAATTGGAACAAATTTATGATTATGCTAATTCATTCTCAGCCACCCAATATACAGAAGCTGAGCTAATCCATATCTGTCCATGCATTTCCTTTGTAGATCATTACATGATTAGCCTTTCACTGTGGCTAATGGAAACATTTTTATTCAGAGCAGACTAGATTTCTCAAATGGTGTGTGTATATGTGTGTGTAAGTGATAGGTGTTTGTGTATCTAATTGTATGTAACTCAGATATCAGGTTTTAAAACCGGTTTATGATATGAACGTTTTACAGTCTTTAATGCTTTAATCCTTAAAAAATGGCTATTTTCTCAGCACTTGAGTGTATATTACATGGTACCATGAAACAGGAAAGGGAAACTGTTAATTAGTATCTCCCAACCGCCACCTTTAAACCTTATTTAGGAAATAGGAATTATGGGAGGGAATGTGAATGCAGAAACAGTTTTGAGTCTCTCTGAAAGCCAACTCTGCAATCTTGTTAGAGAGTTCTTCCCATCCTAAAATAGTGTCTTAAAATGAAATGGCACATGACGCTATGTTTATGAGCATTCCTTGGGATATCAAGCTTTGGAAGCACCTTCTAGGTGTTACTTCATCAAACTTTCAAAGCCAGAATCCATTTTCCCTAGCAGATGGGAATGAGCCAAGGTAGAATTAGCAAAGCACAAGATGTATTGCACTATGGAAAACACAGCTAAAAATGGTAACAGGTACCTACCCTGACAAATCATTTGCCCATTGCTTCTCTCTCCCTGTTCTCCTGTTGATGTTTCATCTGTTCCATGTCTTTTGCCTCTGATCATCATAATTGTAAATGTTTTACGTTAATGTAAACAGGGCTCATTCTTCACTCATGACAATGTTACAGTTTCAGTAAACAGTGGAAGGGGTGTTCCCTTTCTCAGAGACCATTTACCTGTCAAAATGAATAAAAAAAAAAAAAACAACATGAGACAACACCTGACTTTCAGAACTAAGAAGGAGAAGTTAAAGGACAGCACTGGTCTGACAAGAGACCTACAATGTCAGAACATCCAGTTCCATCATCAGAATTCAGGCTTCTGCAGAGGTACGCATGTCTGTCGTTTCCTTCAGCATCAGCGAGTGCGATTCAATCTGTGATCATTAAGTTTCTATCATTTGCCTGGTTCTGCTGCTGTGACTTCACAATTAAGCTGGATTTCTGCTTCCTTTTGTGATGCGTAATCAGATAAGTAGAGCTAAATTGAAGAAACTGCAGTGTAGGTGGCTTTAAAATCAATCTATACAGTCTGGCAAGAAAAGGAAGGCAAAGGGGGAAACCTGATAGTATGGTTATAAATAAATTATAGGAAATGAATTATCAAGGAGAGAGGAGAGGACAGGTGACATGTCATCTGAAAGTAGAAAATCAAGTAATGGCCTGAGCTGACCTTAGACAATAGTATTCTCTGGGGTGCCTGTGTGGCTCAGTCGGTTGAGTACCAACTCTTGGTTTCAGCTCAGGTTATGATCTCAGAGTTGAGAGATCGAACCCCACATTGGGCTCCCCACTCAGCAGGGAGTCTGCTTCCCCCTCCCTCCTGCTCACATGTGTGTGTGTGTGTGTGTGTGTGTGCTCTATCTCAAATAAATAAATCTTTACAAAAAAAAAAAAAAAGACAGTATGCTCCATTATGCGTAGAAGAATGTCGGGCTATGCAGTAGGAAAGTCACAGTTAAGACGTATTCAAGAATGGCAGGTCAAATCATAGGAGATGTTAAAGAATAGCACTTTATATGGTCAGTGAGAGATGTAAGAAAACAGCTATGTTTTCTGGTAGAAAAACTATTTGATGTCTACTGCTTCTAGTTCTACCATTTTCCAAGGATGTTGTATTAGGCAAATCATATGATCTGTGAAATTGGAAGAAAATTCTTTATTCACCTACTTTAGAGTTCTCAGAATCAATGAGATAATGCCTTGAATCACAGTGTGTTCACTTGGGAGTATAAAGACCATGGACCAATATCTCTGTGGGCTTTTGCCTTTTGTTCATAGTCACAAGATGGCTGTCATGTCTTGGAGGATCAGAACACTTGGTAGATGATATCAACAAATAATCCTCATTGGCTTTTTTTTTACACTTCTGAAAGGTTAATAACACTGCCTTCTCATTTTCTTATGGAATATTAAGAACAAGAACAGGAGCATTAGAATTCTGACATACTGTCTGATGAAAATAAACATTTAAGTGTAAGGTTTATATGTGCACATTCATAGATGTCTGACAAAAGGTCAATAGAGGTGAAATGTTAGGTCTCATTCAAACATTTTCACCTATAATCACGGTCTCAAATAAGAAAAGCCCCACAAAGCATCAATCCGTTACTCTTCCAAAGGAGGTTTCCTCCCCATCCAATACCACCTTGCTTCCTATTGTTGGGAAAACCTATAGGCTCATCAGTTACATACGTTCAGCTCCTAGCTAGCCAGAATGACTGATCAGGAACCTGCTGTCTGGCATGAAATCTAATTGTCTTTGATGGTCTGCTTTTCCAGATTTGTTTATAAACTGGAAAAATCTACAAATTGCAGACCATCTGTACATAACACTATGCTAATAGATGCGGGCATCCTGCAAATCCATAAGCTCATTACCTCTAAGTAACTAGCTTCTTCTAGGAGTAACACACTCCTAACTGGGATTATCCATCTAAACCAAATAAGGAGAATCATACAAAGAATTGTTTCTCTGAGGGGTGAATGCCTCCAACAACCTTCGGGTCTGGTAAGCCTCCCTGTCAAAGAGATGACCTGTTAGCACGAGGTCATTTGGCTTTAGTGATACAAATATCCGTTAGCTTCAAGGTAGTCAATGTATTGATCTCTTAATGCTAATTTGAAAATTTGTGTTGCTTCTGTTAAGGGCTTAATTAGGGCCTTCTGGTGTTGGCAGCGTCTTGTAAAGTAATTTTTTAACTCAATATTCATGCCCTTATGATACTTGTCAGATATTTCCATGAGAAAGCCCTGAGAGTGGCATGTGATACATGTGAACCATAACATTTTAGGATGATGGAGGAAGCAGATTTCATGAAAAAGAATTAACTTCAGTGAAGGACATTGAGCTCCTCTTTGTGGTAATGTTCACCAGTGGCCTGAAAGCTGGTGTGTTATAGTTTCTGTGGAGAAGGGGGAGTGAATCTAGTTTATGGCTACATTGTGTCTGGCCCTCACAATATATCTTGAGCCCTTGTGTTAGAATCAAGAAGTATTACATTAGAATATACATCCCTGGTTTTCTTGTGAGAGTTGTAAGCTCTGGTTACACTAGTAGCAACAGTCTGGACCTGACTGGTCAGGCTGCACATTTGCTTGGGTCCCGTAATCTACATTTTGTCATAAATGGCCAACATTTCCCATATATCCTGACACAGAGGCTGATTCCTCCAGAAATTCAAAGAGTATGGCGATACCTTAAAATTGAGAGATTTTTAAGCAAAAAATGAGGTCATTGTCGCTTTTATTATACTTTATTATACTTATATAAATAGTATACAATTATACTCATTGTTGATTTTGAGGTTTTTATTTTTTTTAATACTCATCTTTCTACCTAAAGTAGGAAAACAAAAGGAGACAGAAAGTGCTAACATTTTTTAAGACAAATGAGAGTGAGCTCATTCCTTTGGGGGAAATGAACAGCCCTTTGTCTTTAATATGCAAGCAATGTGCCTGGATGTCTTGCACCCAGGGCCACTTCAGTAATTTATGTGCCCCCCTTAGCCCCCAGGAACATTTGAGTTTGCAACTGCTGGTTTAGGGAATGCTCTTCTATCTTATTTATTAAACTACACTACATTAGGAGCACTTAGCTCATCAAAAATGTTTTAAAATTTCTCTAAGTGACAAAAGGGTAAATCCAAAAGCAATTTGTCATTTTTATAAGCTCAGAAAATACCAAACTGATTTCCTCATAAAGATCCTGCCATCAGTTTAATGGATAAACTATTAGTTTACAGATAAAAAACAGTTCTATGGTTAGGAGTCTACTAATGCGCCACTTGTTTATAGAACTAATTGGATCTCAGGACCTCAGTCGTGACACCGTAAAAACTTTTACCACAACATATATATATAAAACTATGATACCTCATTCATCCCATATCAGTGTTTTTCAAACTATGATCTGGGGAGACCCACCGGCAGACCATTGTATATGTCCATAGTACATGTGGGTGGGTAGGGGATAGATTATATGGTGCGGTCAATTTATATGGTGGTCCAGGTTGTGCCCTGAACATCTCTACAGGGCACAACTGACATAGGGAAGAATATGAATGATCCCTCCTGGAGTTCTGCCAACAGTGGCTCTGGGAATTACTATGTTAATACAGCTTGGGTTCCCTAACATCTGTGGCTCTAATACCCTCACTTCTTCAGGAATTATAAGAAATTTCCTTATCTTTTCTTTTTTTTTTTCATCCTGGACTTTCAGGTAAGCATTAAACTGAGGAAACATTCTGTGAATACGAATTTGAAAACCGCTGTGTCACATGGTAATTAAGAGAGATTTTTTTAAGCTAAAGTGATTTTGTCAGATTACTAAATAGCTTTCCATTGAATGTGCCACAATTAGCCACCAGGAAGAAAAGGCTTCCCTTTAAACCCCTATACACATACTACATTTTCTTCCAGTCATTAAGTATATATATTTGTGAATTTTTTGTTTTATGAATTTATGATATCATTAAATAAGCATATAATTTTGCATTTGGACCCTTTCATATATTCAGAGCCTTTTCTGTATTTTCACTAGCTGAAATCATGACTTTGCAGGTCTATATAACATTAAATCATATTGTTGCATCGTGATTTATTTAAACAAAGCTCTATTTGGCGTGTGGCTTTGATATACGTTTTTCTTTCTCCCTCCTCCCCCCCCCCTCTCTTTCTCTACCAAAAATAAATTATTGTATTTAAATCCTTCTTGTAGCCCTAATCCTTTACTTTAATAAATTCCTGGGGTCATAGTTACATGAACAAAAGGCATTACTATATTTAATACTATCGGATGGAGATAAATATTAGGAAGAAGATTGAAGCAGACAGGGTGGAGGAGTAGGCAAGGGGAGAGAGGCTACTTAGGAAAAAGTACTATTAGGAGGACCTCTCTGAGGAGGTAACATTTGATCAGAGACTTAAATGAAAAGTGTGATCGAGCCATGAGGTTGCCTACAGATAAGTCCTTCCAGGTAAAGGATTCAGCAAGTATTAAGACCCTGAGGTGGGAACTTGCTTTAAGCTTTCTAGGACTGGACGGATCCAGGAAGGCTGGAGCAGAAGGAGCAGGGGTGCCCCAAGTATGGGGGCACCTGAGGTGGAGGACTGGTGGGGGGCGGGGGCAGATCAAGAAGCACTTTGTTAGCTTTGGTGAAGATTTGCGATTTTGCCCTAAGTGAGATTCATGACCATTGAAGGATTTCAAGCCAGAAAGTGATGTGATCTAATTCTTTCGTGGAGAATCAACTGTGGAGGCAAGAATGAAAGCAGCCTACAGCCCAGGTAGTTAGAGGCTGTTGCTCACATCCTGGAGAGGGGATAATGGTAGAGGAGCGATTGCAGAAATGTTCTGTGATCTGCAAGTTCAGAAAAAAAGCAAACCACAAAAATAAAAACTGTGCTTGTGTGTGTGTTTGTGTGTAATTTTAATCTTTGGTATTTTGGTAGGAAAAACTTCATTATATTAACTTTTTTATTAGTGGTGTAGGATATTTATTCAATTGTTTAATTGCTGTGTATCCCTTTTTTCCTTCATCTTAACGCTGTATTACCAAGGATGGAATTCTATCAGCAGTGAATGAGAGCTTGAGCTATTGAGATTATGATTCCTCAGATCATCATGTTCTTTCTCCTTTTATCTGCCAAATTTGTAGCAAATATTTTCCTAGTTTATTGGCTATTTAATTTTGTGCATGGTTTGTTCTTATATAAGTTTTCAATTTGAAGCCAAACCTCTATGTGGTGATAGTGGTTTTAAATTCTTCTGAGCTGAAATTCCTTCAAGAAAGTTTTCTTTGATTCCTAAGTGCTGGGACTCCTTTGGTTTTGGTCCCCGGAGCTCTTTCTGGCTGTTGACTCACTAGAGATGACTTACTTCTGGGTCAGATTTGCCTGACTTTACTGACCAACTGTTTGTGGGGAGCTATGGTAAAGAAGACTTTAGATGGGGACATAGGAAACAGCTCTGTAGGTACCACAAATAGTAAGAGTAAGGGAATTAACAGAAAAACTGGCAATTTAACCTCAGAATTTCTGAACCAGGAGAGTGGTGTGGAATAGAAGCTCCCCACACCTGTTTTAAGCTGACCAGTTTGTCCTTTCCAGTGACATAGCTGTGATAGCGATTTCAAAAATCCATCCATGTTGGCCTTAGAGTAAGTATTTCATTCCAGATATTGGTGACAGTGTCACTACCAGCTCTTATTATCTGGTGGTGACACGATTGACTTCTTTATTTCCACCTTACCCATTAACTGTGAGATCCATGAAAGAAGAGGCTATGTGGGTTTTGACTGTCTTGCTTTACCCCTCTCCAGACCCCTCGATAACCGTGTGTGTTTGAATATTCATCAATGAATGAATGAATTCCTGTAAAATATTCAGTGTCAGTGGGGAACAGATGGCATTTGCTGACAGACTGGGGGTCAGATGCTTTAAAATCCCTTCTGCTGCCCTGCTTTGTTAACCAGAGCTCTGGGTCATCATCAGTGCCTACACCTCCTCCAGGCAGGAACATGGTGATACCTCCAGGAACTCCTGAGGTTGGTAGTCCGGCTTACTTCTTTACTTCAGGGCCCGGACCACATTCCTTTCTCTCCTCTTATTGATATGTAAAAGCAGTTCTCAGACCTCTTCTTTTGGTTATTTTGTGTCACTTTATTTTCCAAAATTGGAGGGTAACTTTTGGATAGTGATGATTTGGGATCCTCTGAACACTTATTAGTGGGGAAATCCTTGGGACAAATTTCATTATAAAGGATCGTAATAGGTTTTCTTCTGATAAGTAAATCCCTTTTTATAAAGACCAACAAATCCTTATAAAACCAAATTACTGTACAACAGATGCCACTTGTTTATTGGTAAATTAAAATTCTTTAGATTTAAAGAGTAATGAGGCATCTTATTCCAAAACCAACTTTCAATCGTCTGTGCTAACAGAGGGCAGGGTATGATGAAAAGCCCCCCAATGCATATGCTTCTGTGTGGTGTCTCTTTGGTATAGTCACCACTGTTGCTTTCCGTGTTAAATTATGATTTTTGTGTGTCTGTTAAATTTCTGTATGTAATACATGCTAATACCTAGAGCTAAATGGTTATTGTCAAATGAGATGCATCTAGTGCTACCAATATGGCACTAGAGAGTAGAGATGTTGCTTAGATATGGAAGCAGAATACATGATGAAGAAGGAAGGCAGGTAGTTCAGGGGTGAAATTGGCCTGCTTGATAAAATAGGGGCACTAAAGGTGGTGCACTTCATCCGGGGGGAAGATGAGGATCTAGGGAACAGAAGCTTCCAACTCTGTCTTTTCCAGATGTCCAAGGCAAGTGACTTTGGGACCAAGGGTAGGATTAGAGAAGAACTGGAAAAAATAAAATAGGTTCTCTAGGAGCAAACTATAGGAAAAAAAAAATCAGAGATGTGACTAGCCTGTGCCCAAGATGTTGGAAGTCCACTCCTCCAGGGAGAAGCTGGGCCTTAAATGTTTCTGCCATCTAACCAGGCCTAAATGTCTTTTGGATCATTGAAGGAATTAAGTAATTGATCACAAGACTAGAGAATACTGAAATTTGGATTTAACTGCCTATGATTGTCCAAATCTGTATTACATTGGCCTTTATACATTATCACACCTTTAAAAAAACTATATTTATTTTAGAGAGAGTGCAAGCAGGGGGAGAGGCAGTGACAGGGGAGGACTTCCCCTGCTGAGCACAGAGCTGAAGACTAGGCTCGGTTCCAGGACCCTGAGATCATGACCTGAGCTGAAACCAAGAGTTTGATGCTTAATCAACTGAGCCACCCATGCGCCCCGTCACACCTTTCTTAAAATTTGTTTAAATGCACACATTGACATGAAACCTTGTCTGACAACATAAATATCCTCTAATCACAAAGTTCTGCATATATGTGTTGATTTTCTGAGCTCCATTTTGGACTTGTCATGAAAACACGGTCCTCATCATCAGAGTCACGATAAAATGAAATAAAATGAAATGACCTAATTGTGGCCCCCTTTTCTCTCTTCCACTGCATTTTTTAAAAGTGGGTCAAAGTCAGTACGTATTTGTGTTCTTTTCCTGCCTCCAGTTTATTGAGTGCTAATTTCCTTAATATGCTAAATAAAAGGGATGGGATATGGTAAAATCATTGCTATTGATCTATATGTTACGAATGTCTATCTCCCCCATGCCAGAAGTGCTCATCTAGCAATTCCAGAAAAGAGGCCTTTTTTTTTTTTCTTTTTAATGACCAGTAAAGTAAACATTCCCTTCTCCTTATAGGTGGAATGGCTGAAAAATGAGGAGCCCATTGACTCTGAGCAAGATGAGAACATTGACACCAGGGCTGACCACAACCTCATCATCAGACAGGCACGGCTCTCGGACTCAGGCAATTACACCTGCATGGCAGCCAACATCGTGGCCAAGAGGAGGAGCCTGTCAGCCACAGTAGTGGTTTATGGTAAGACCAGCCCAAAGGCCAGGAATAGATAGGGAGGACGGAAAGCAAAGAAGTAGATGGATGTGTATTTCATTAAAACTTCGATTGTTTCCAGCCAAAAGCTACTTTAGGAGTCCTTCACTACTGTGCTCTCTCCTGCCTCTCCCATTTGGTAGGTGAGAACACATCCCTATTGCTATTGATGTGCTGGCTCTTCCCTCCAGTATTGGACTTCCAGGAGATAGGAACATTTCCAATCCCTCTTTTAAAAATAATTTTAAAAGTCTGTCATTTCCTCCTGTTGTGTGATATTTGAAAAGAAACAAAGTGGGCAACTTCTGTTTCCCACCCCTCCCTGATCCGTCTTCCACCCCCATCCTCTCTGGACCTGCTGTGGCCACTTCTCCTGGCATAGGAAATCCACCAAAAACAAACATTACTCTTTACTGAATATCTCAGGTATTATTTAAAAGAACTTCCTGGCTATTTATGTAAAGGCATTCCCTTCCACAATAGAAGAGCCCTGGGATTTATTTTTGAAGCACTTAAAGTAATAGAAATTCAAATGATGGTATTTCCTTTCTGTACTACGGATTTTCAAGTGCTTTAGTGATGTGTTGATGAATTCTTCCTATTTTTCATAATTTCCCCACAGAGGAAATTCTCTGGGTCCCTCTCACACCAGATGAGTAGACTGAGGGACAGAGGTGAGGTGAGCCCCACTGTGGCCTCATGATGGAGCAGCCAATGTGGGTCCCAGGGCCCCTTGGTCCCTGGATGCCGAACTCACAACACTTGGCACAGTGGCTTGCACATAGTAGGCAATCAGTAAAAACCTCTCTCCTTTCTTTCTCCCCTCCCCATTTTTCTCTCTCAGTGAATGGAGGCTGGTCTTCCTGGACAGAGTGGTCAGCCTGCAATGTTCGCTGTGGTAGAGGATGGCAGAAACGTTCCCGGACCTGCACCAACCCAGCTCCTCTCAATGGTGGGGCCTTTTGTGAGGGAATGTCAGTGCAGAAAATAACCTGCACTTCTCTTTGTCCTGGTGAGATATGTGTAGATTCCCTTTTCCCTTCTGATCCACCAACACTAGCACACTGGTGGGAAGCATTGAATGTAACCTTCCTTCCCAAAGTTATCCTCTCTCACAGTCTCAGAATGCAGCCTTTGTCCAAAGAGCTAATGTGAAACTCACTATGATAGCAAGAATGTGGGTGAGATACCTCCATTAGGGGGCTTAAATATATATATATATATATATATATATATATATATATATATATATATATATACACACACTTTTTTTTTAATACTTCCGTGATGCTGGACACTTGCCATCAACAAGCCAAATGCTTTGAAGTATTTCTATATTACCCATGTTTGGTTGGGCCAAGCCCTGCCTTCTCTCCTTGGGTTCTTCCATTTGGTGGCATTTACTTATACAGTAACAGGGATTGAGTCATCTGTGAGCACAAAATAGGTAGCAAAACTTTGAGCCTTTTTTTTTTTATCGCTTCCAATCCAACTAACCTTATTATTTTTGTATTTATTTCTAATGCAATTGGCAGAGATTGTACAGTATCACAGCAGTTTCTATTTTATATTTGGTCTGTTTGCCTTCCTTTCTGAATAGAGGCTTCATTTACCAAATATGGCTCTTATAAGCTCTTTTGTTCATCTCTTACTGGCTCTAATCCAATTTCTACAATGAGGAATAGATGAGATGGAAGATGACTTTCTTTATGGAAAGCATATCCTCCCACTGAGAAATAAATTGATCCTGGGTCTCACATGCATTATAAAACATTAACCCCAAGGACACTGGACTAGAGCCTCTGTGTTCTTTAAAGTTTCAGATCAGAGTGCTCAGAGTGAAGCTGAGGCTCTCACCAGCAGCTTATTCTCAGAGTTTAATTCTAAACTCGTATTCAGTAAACATTTATTTATTGAGTGCTTACTATGTGCCAGATACTGTGCAAGATACTTTTATAGATATCATGTCCTTTAATTCTGTGTTGTGAGTTTTATTATCTCCCCGTTACAAAAATAGTAAAGTCGGGCTAAGGGATTGCTCAGGAGCCACTATGTGAACACAACCAAGACAAGTACTCAAAATTTTTCCTTCAGATTCAGTATTTTTTATGTTACCCAATTCTTGACTAATTGCTCTAGATTAAAAATTGCACGATCTATCTTAACCCACATAAGCGTAGTTGGCCTATTCCTAAGAGGTAATGGGACAATTGCCTCCAATAGCTGCCATAATCTCTAGGGTCAATTTTTAGTGGAATTAAAATCCGTTTGTTCATTTCTACATACAGAAGCAATCCGTGACCCGCAAAATTCTATTTATGTAAGTCCTGGTATCTTGGGGTTTGACCGACCTGTTTTACTTTAATACCACCAATATATATAGGTTTAACTTTTTATTGTTTAGGGCTTTTAGGGCTTAAAGATAGTTCATTCTACTCTCCGTTCTAAACTGTCAACCCACAAGGAAGTGGCGATTACCAGTGGTTACCACACATACCGTGTCTGTCCATCTAAGATGCACTTGGGCATGAAAGACTGGGAAAGAATGGGTAATGACATTATTAGCCACCCCAAGGGCACCGATAATGCGAATTCTTGCCTAAATTCAGTAACTGATCTCCTCCTGAAATAGCCAGAGAATTACACCACTGCTTATATTACCCTCTGTCTTGAGGAAAGAAACCATGGAGAGAAGATAAACAGAAATTATTTGGGTGTTTTTTGTTTGTTTTGTGTGTGTGTGTGTGTGTGTATGTGTGTGTATGGTAGTGGTGATTTCTTTAAAATCCAGCTGTAAGAACAACAGCAGCCCTGGGGTGAGTCTCTTGACAGCCACCAGATTCATTCTAATGGTGGTTCCTTTTGTTTCCCTTAAAGTGGATGGGAGCTGGGAAGTGTGGAGCGAATGGTCCGTCTGCAGTCCAGAGTGCGAGCATTTGCGGATTCGGGAGTGCACAGCGCCACCCCCAAGGAACGGGGGCAAATTCTGTGAAGGGCTGAGCCAGGAATCTGAAAACTGTACAGATGGTCTCTGCATTCTAGGTAACACCTTCTGTTTAACATCTTCAGTGTTTGTCCACAGCATGAAAAGAAACGTCGTGACCATCCATTTGCTTGCGTACATTAGGAGAAAGCAAAATTGTGCACCAAGAGCAAAAACAAAAGGAGTAAGACGAGTAAAAAGTAGTCAAGTACATTTTTAGTGACGTTAGGATCATTTTAAATATTGTATCACTGTAACTTCCTTAAAGGTGCATACTTATTAATCTATTTTAAGAGTTTAAGAAAGTGGTTAACATTGAATTTTAAGTTGACAGTTCTTTTACTAGCCACCATTTTAAAGCTTGGTGACATTCTGTTACAGATGACCATATGCTTTTATTTCTTCCAAGAATTTCACAGCACTATAAAGCATTATAATATAATATTATAATATATATAATAATATTATATATAATACATGTATATTATAATGCTTTATAGTGCTGTGAAATTCTTGGAAGAAATAATGTATATATAATATATACACACACAAATTTTATATTTTATAAATTTTGTATTTTATAAAAAAATATATATATATAAGATATATTTAGATTTTAATAATCTCCCGAGACCATGGTTCTGTGGCACAGGACATGTGTTGTGACTCTCACCTTATAAATTGGGGGGGAAAAATGACACTTGAGGAGATGGGTGGTTTTGTATCAAAATACAGTGCCCAGTTCAAAACTCCCAAGCCTCTACTTTATTCCTGGATTTATACTGTTACCATCTCTAGGTGATAGTCTGCCTGGGTAAGAAAGTATGGGAAGATCAAAGCATCACATAGACAGGTTTTAACTTGGTGCTGTCCCTTCCTAGCTTTGTGACCTGGACCCGTCACCTAACTCCTTAATTCCCTTGTAAGTACCAAAAACCTGGTTACTGGCAAGACCAACTGATAAAAGAATATATGTGAAAAAAAAAAACAAAAAAACAAAAAAAACAAAAAAAAGAATATATGTGAATATTTCATGGTACAGAATGGTTGCTTAGTAAATAGTAATCCCTTCTTCACTTGCCTACTCAGATGAGCTAAGATATACTGATTTTGTTTAGGTCCTTAAAAAAAAAAAACAAAAAAAAAAAAACCTAAGATTCTAAAACCAAGTAGCCTTCTTGGAAAATAGCCAGCAAAAAATAATATAGCTCAATAGTTTGTCATCTTTTCAGGAGAATGTGTCATTTTTGTATTTGGGAAAATGACAGTATAAAGGGAATGTCTAATTTGGATTTACTTTTCTTTTTTTTTGTTGTTTTTTGGGTTTTTTTTTTTTTTTTTTTTGGATTTACTTTTCTGCACTGGTCTGACTGAGTAGGTTTCAAAGCAAGCATATTCAAACATGCTGTTGTATTTTCACAATAAACCCAGGAGGTTAAAACATTAATTAAAATGGTTAATACTTTGAAATGACCACTATGATGCCCATAGTGCCTTTATTTTTTTCCATCCAAGTACTGAGGACCCTACATATGTCAGATATACTGCAAGGGACTCTATCAGAAGACAACTCACCCCCAGGGTCTGTGATGACAGGGCCATGCTCTCTAATAGTCCAACCATTAGCTTCCCTCCAAATGCCTTCTCTTTTCCAATATATATAATATGTAAATTATATGTGTGTGTGTATTCCTTTATATATATATAATTTATATATATATATAAATTATAAAGAAATGGCTCATGTGAGTATGAAAGCTAGCAATTCTTTAGATATCTTTAGAGTCAATATCTCAAAGACTGTTCGGCAGGAGAATTCACTCAGGGTAGGGTTATGCCTTAAACTGTACTTGGATGAGGCCCACCCACATCATGAAGGCATTCTGCAAATTTAAACATTGGTCTCATCTGATCTGAAAACACTCTCACAGAATGATTTTTGATCACATATTTGGGCATCCGATGGCCCAAATTGATAGGTAAAATTAATCCCCACAGATGTGTACATACTTGTGGAGTTCCAAGACTCCATTCTTTCTTAGAGCCTGTCATGGCCGTAGTTCAGGCAATTGCTTGAAGCAGTTGTTAGTTTACTGAATGAACCTCTCTCTGGACATTGGCCATGTCTTCTTTTAGTCATACATGTGTCACTTAGTGGATTTTCTATTTCCATTTTCCTATAGCAGAAATAAAATTGCTAGGAAGACAAGCAGGTTTGGAAAAATCCTTCCATGAGTTTAAATGCTGTGTAAGCCTTTCTACTCTATTCATTCCTCTTGTCGACTGAAGCATGGTTTTCTAGCAACCTCTGGCCTCCATCGTATGCATATTGAGATGTCTGTCAAATATGATCAGGGACTCTTGATGGCTACAATGACTGAGCTTTTCGAGGGACAAAGAGTGAAGCCTCTGAAATCAGAGAGGTGAATGAGATCTATTTTTACATCGATGGGAAAGGGGAGTGTTTATAAGAGCCCAACACCAGGACACATTCTGCCCTTTTAGACAGAGAATGGCTACCAGTGTCAACAAAACTGGATTACATTTTACCATCTCTGCAGGAAGCAATGAACAGCAGTCTAGCTAAATGATGCCAACATCACCGCACTTGTCACTGGTACCCTGCCAAACCGCTCTTGGTAAAACTAGCTGTTTCAGCAATGGAGGCCGGGTTTGATTAAAATAGCATTGGGCAATAGCTTTATGGAGCAGTAGCTTTGCGAAGGATCTAGGTCATGTTATGATTGGGGAATTTCCTTCATCCTAATTTTTTCCTTCTATGCCAAACACAACCCTAAAGCAATTTCTCAGTTCCCGACTTCTCTTGGAGTTTTAACAATGGCAGTGCTTGACTCTCGGATGACCTACAATTCTTAGATTTCATTTAGCTTTCAGCGGAGTATCTGGATTTCTTTGGTTGTCCCTGAGGGCTGCATTACTCCTAGAGATGGAGCTGCCAGCTCTGAATGATCACTTTAATATTTGGGTGTGATTGTTGCTTGGTCAGTTGTGACTGGTGCACAGAACCTTAGTGTTATGCTATCACAGATGGCCACACCTAAATGCTCTCCACAAGAACATAAATGCCTCAAGACTAGTGAGAGTAAGATTAGGCAATCTTTGCCAATAACAGTCCAAGGATCCAAATTAAAAGTTAAACTAAACATCCAGTGCTTTTATGCTAGAACATTTCTCTCCCAGGAAGATAATTATGTGATATGATTGTCAAGAAACTTTTCTAAGCTTAAACACCAGCATCGAGTGGTTTTCTGACCAATGCCCTTTCTACTTGCTGAACTTAGTGGCTTCCATGCTCTGAGGATCGCAGCCAGAGGTCAATCACAGGTGTATGCCTCATTGATAGTAACAGAAGGGTGAAATTGGTAGGGTGTTTAGCTTGAACCTGAGAAATAAGAGAAGCCTGTTCCTGTCCCTCTCCCTCTATTCTAGCAGATAGAAAAACTAAGGGCTGTGGCTTGAGAAGATTAAATCAGTCTGCTTCAGAGGAGATTAGTGCCTAGATGTGTCATGAGGCTGAAGCCAGAGAAATGCCACAGGGGTCTGAAAGAGAGAGGAAATCTTTAAGGCTGAGCGTGCTGATAGCTAATCCGTCCTTCTTGTCAAGATGTAAGATAGGTCAGTTTAACATTGACAGTTCAAAAACCAAAATATCAGTTGAATGCTGGTTTGTTTTCATTTCTGATGGGTATATTGATAAGAAAAGTTTCGAATAGACAGTTTGGAAACTAAATCAAGGGTAAAGGCGTATCTATACAATAGATACCTGCTATACAATAGCAGGTTCAAATAAACATCCCCAAGCTACACCTAATAATCTAACCACATTGTCTATTGAATGATCTACTAAAATGACCTAAAGGAAGCACCTGAAAAGGTGAGCCTGTAATCACATCAAACTAAAGGCTGCCTTGGTAAGCATTTTCTCCTGGACCATTCTGAGCTTCATTGTTATCCATTACAGTAATTACCTGGGTCCCTTCCCTGTCTTTCCTAGGGCACTAAAGAAGAGAATTTTCATTCTGGGTTATATCAGTGCATCTAAAACAACTCTTTTGCTAGAATGCCTGCTTTTTATATATAGGATCACAAAGGGTGGGTTTCCCTTTTCCCAAAATAAAACCCATCCTTTCCTTTCTATGGGCAAAAGAGTCCGGAATACATACACTTGACTAAGTTGACTAAACTTTGTGTTGGATAAGTTCATATTTCAGAGCCAGCTGCACTGCACAAGTGCTTAATTGTAGCATAAACTCTAAATGGCAAAAGAAAAACGGCACCAGCAGGATAACATGCTAGCACAGTGCATTCTTAAGTTGTCATGGAGTTTACTACTGCTTGCTAATTCTACCAGGTAGTTTTAATATTAAAACCCCATTTTCATCCCATTTATAGTACACAGTAGGTGCTCCTTTACTACACAAAGATTTTTCCTAGAAATACCCAATCGCTGCCTTTCTGTATAACAATTACTTCAGAGATGCCTTCATGTATATTGCATAGCAGAAGTGGATATAATATTGCAGGCCCACAGGAGCAATAAGAATGTAGATTTGGACACATATGGTGTCATTAGCAGCTTAGCAACAATCTCTCCCCCATGCCCCAGCAAACACTTTCCCATTATGGGACCCAATATGAAAGCCTGTGAGTAACAAGCTTTAATGAGACAGAGTGGAGTGGCTCATGACTAAAGTTTCCATTGTGCTTAATTAAAAAAGAAAATAAAGCAGAGGTATCTCAATATTCATTTGTTTTCATGAAAGCATTTTTTTTAATTCTATAAGGCTAAAACTCATTTTTTGTGTCATGTCCCAAGTGGAATGGAGCATAAAAAGAATAAAGAATAAACCATATTCAACAAATTACCATAAAATCTCTCCTCTTTGTTATCCATCCATTATAGACTTATCTACTTTTAGCCTAGTTAATAAAAAAGATCAAAGACATCTGATCATTTTTTAAACATAATCCTCCTTCCAGCTAAGGATTGGCTTTCATCTTGGTCTGTGATGGGTCTGTATTTCTTAAGTCATTAAAAATCTATGGCCCTTCTTATTAATCGGCTCTAAAACACTTAAGATGCTTTTCCCAATCCAGGAAAATTTCTTCTGTCACCACTTTTCCTTTACTTCCGCATAGACCTGTGTGCTACATGTATAGAATCATGACAGAAGAGCCTAGGGAAGAAATTCTCTCTCAGCTAATTGAAGCCAAGGCAATTATTGTACTTGTCTATCTCTTCCATCCACTGTTTCCTATTCCTATCCACTTCCCACCCACATGTTTTAATATGTACCTTATTACATATTAAGAGACATTGGAGCTAAGTTCTTACATTCTTTTGGTGGAATTGGACAGAAAGTACTACATGTGCTTCAGAAATTTGATCTCTGTAAGATTGTTTATCTCAGACACATCTTGTTAACTTTGTTCATTTTATGAACAGAATTGAAATAGAACACCTCCACTGTAAATAGGAAGGACTTTAAAATTAAATTTGGGCAGCTGGAGAGCAGGATACATTACCTCCAGATCATATCACCTAGATTGGAAAAAAACAAAAACCCAAGAAAAGTAAACAAATCAGAACAGATCCCCATGACAGTGTGAGCTTGAGACAGCCCATTAGAAACCTTACAAACATTTCTTAAGGAAGTGAAGTTTCAGCCACAAAACCAGATAGTTAGTGGGAATGCACATCCATAACAAAGCAAAGAGTAATAGATGCCATCCCCAAGCAGCATAGGGAAGGCATCAGCACTAACCTAGGACTGATTATTGTCAGAAGGTACAGAAGTTGAACTCATACAGGCTGGCCCAGGATAGGCCAAGGTAGGTCTGGCATTCAGACCAAAGGCTGTATACCCTTCAAAGGTCCTCTGTGATTCTGAGTTGAAACTGGTTATTCTCTTTATCAAAAATTGGAAATGAGTCTGAACCTTGGATTGAAAGAAATGAATGAGCTGAGCCTACAAGAACATTTATCGAATAGATGAAGAACGGGTTAAAGGATCAAAACTCTGGGGTCAGACTGTTTAAGTTTGAATTATAATACAGTCCTATGAGCAAGTTCTTAATTTCTCTAAGTCTAAATTTACTCATCTACAAAATAAAAGTTCTAATAGTGCTAGGGCACCTGGGTGGCTCAATTGATTAAGTGTCCAATTTCGGCTTAGATCATGATCCCATTTGGTATTGGGAGGTTGGGCTCCACGCTTAGTGAGGAGTCTGCTTATCCCTCTCCCCATGCTCACTCTCTATCTCTCTCAAATAAATAAATAAAATCTTTTTAGAAATTATATTGAAAAAAGAAAGGGTTGTTTTTGAGGAGATGAGCTAATCCATGCAAGCCATTTAGCATCCATAGTAAGTTCTCTATTTGTGTAAATAATTATCATATGTGTGTGTTCTATTAAAGGGAGTCCTGTGGCAGAAAAATTGTTTTGCATGTTCTGCTACATACTGACACTGTGACATTTTAGATATTTTCTTAAAACATTTCCTAATTTCCTGATTAATATTGTATGTCTAATGAAAAAACATATACTTCTCATTAAAATCTCTGAGATACAAAGTGTTCTTTATACCAGCCAGTTCTGATTAATAGTTATTGGAAAATAGAGTTTAGGAATCATGATGATTCTTTTCTTTAAAAAAGGAAAAAAGATTTATTTTAGAGTGAGAGACACAGAGAAAGCATGTGAGGAGTGAGAGGGGCAGAGGTAAAATGAAAGGGAGAGAGAATCTCAAGCAGACTCCCACTGAGCATGGATCCTGTCATGGGGCTGGATCCAGGACCCTGAGATCATGATATGAGCCAAAATCAAGAGTCAGACGCTCTGAGCATCTGAGCCCCCCAGGGTCCCCAGAATCATGATTCTTAAACCTTATGTCAAATCAAAGATTCAGTGTCCTTTTCTCAGAACTTTCTAAGTAGCTGAACAAACGGCTCTTGATCTTCCAGTTTTCCTTTGCAGATGGGATTTGGTCCTGAGGAGAAGACAGGTGATTTATGAGGTCCCAACCAGTTCTAAATGCTGTGACTCTCATCACTAATTCAAAATCACTCAAAGGAAAGGCTGCAGAGAGGGATGATCCCCAGGTGAGAACATCAGTTCTCACAATACATACTGGGAGATTATATAGGTTTCCTTCATGTTATAAAATAAACATGTTCTGACCACCTCATCAGAAAATAAATTTTTATAAAGCAAGTCCTAATTTTTCTAACACAAATTCAAAAATTCTTTTTCTCTGGAAAAAAAAAATCTAACATACACACTATTAGACTGTATATACAGATTCCAGAATCATCCATCCATGGCCAACCATTCTGGATTAATATTTGTTACACGTCTGGTACTTCCCTTATTGTATATTCTCACATCACAAAATTAGCAATTTTGCCATATTTTTCCATATTTTTAAAAAATGCTTAATGGGTTTGGTTGTCAGCAACTATGGATATCCAGAGTCTTTTTTGGAAGTTTACAAAAATTAGGCTTTCTGTAGTATAAAACAAACTCTTTCCATTTCATTAGTTGTGTGAATCCAGATTCTACATTTGCCGTATATCTAATCAGGATTCAACAGTACACAACTCTGGGTAAGAAATATTAGTCTAGACTAGAGGAAGATTTAATGCCTGAGATCATAGAGTGGTCCAGCTATAAAAGAAATGGCAAGAACCCAATCAAGGAAGTGATTTAAAACTGAGTAGATAATTCAGTGGCCTCTGGGGTGTACTAACAAAGTGAATTAATATAGAGGAAACCTCTTTGTGTTGATCCTACCTTTTCTCCTTAAATTACACGTGCATGTGTCTCTTCAAGATCATGGAGAAAGGTGCTACCTAAAATGAAGATATTAACATTATCAACAGGCATTGTTATCACCCTGGCCGTCCCCTTGCTCCTTACAAAAAGGAAAGACCTGGCTTTGCATACATGTGTTTGGCAGAGGACAGTGTTAGTGTTCAGTAGAGTGGAAAACTGCCATGATCATTTAGAAAGAGAGCACGTGGTGATGAAAAGGGCTCAGAATCAAGAATCAGGAGTTCTGGATCTTAGTTCAGTTGTTTCATACACAAACACGGTTCCTTGAGCAAGTCTCTCCCGATTCTGTGCCTTTGTGTCCATATCTATTTTATTTTTTTTATTTTTTTTTTTTAAACTTTTATTTATTTATGATAGTCACACAGGGAGAGAGAGAGAGAGGCAGAGACATAGGCAGAGGGAGAAGCAGGCTCCGTGCACCGGGAGCCTGACGTGGGATTCGATCCTGGGTCTCCAGGATCACGCCCTGGGCCAAAGGCAGGCGCCAAACCGCTGCGCCACCCAGGGATCCCCCATATCTATTTTAAAAAGCAGATGATTTCTAGGTTTCATCCCATTATAAAAACATTAAATTATTACAATTTTATATCTTAAATGTAAGCTTGTATATATATATATATATATATATATATATATATATATATATTCCATAGGTAATTTTCAATAACATAGTTTATACATGTATGCATATAAAATGTGAAGATAATACCACTGACATGTCAGAGCTTTCAGTCACTTATTTTTTAGCCAGTTTTGAGGAGAAGTTTTAATTTGTTCACACCTAAAATTAGCCATTTAGATGATTATTAAGCATCATGAGGGGGGACAACTTTTAGATATGAGAGAAAGGTAAAACCATGCCAGCCTTGCCTAGGAAATGAATCATCAAATCAGGCCACTAGCATTCCATTTCAATCCTTTCCCTGAAAGCCACAATATCCCAGGAATTTGTACAGACTATAGGAAATTGATGGACATTGATTTTGTGTTCAACAAAAACTTGTAGAAAGGGAATAAAGGGGAAAGGAGAAAAAATGAGTGGGAAATATCAGAAAGGGAGACAGAACATGAGAGGATCCTAACTCTAGGAAACAAACAAGGGGTGGTGGAAAGGGAGGTGGGCAGGGGGTGGGGGTGACTGGGTGACGGGCACCGAGGGGGGCACTTGATGGGATGAGCCCTGGGTGTTATGCTATATGTTGGCAAATTGAACTCCAATTTTTAAAAAAAATATGTAAAAAAAAAAAACAAAGAAAGAAAAAAACCTTGTAGAAATAGTCAACAAATACTTATTGAGTACCTACTAACTTCTATTTACTGTTCTAGGGACTGGGAATAGGTGGAAAACACACATATAGACTACATGCAAGTAGCTCGGTCTACTAGGCTTAAAAACATGTACAAGTCAAGGGTTCTTCACAATCTCTCTTCAAGGAGTTATTTTTTTGTTTTTTTTGTTTGTTTGTTTTGTTTTGTTTTTTTTAAGGTAAGACTGATATCCTAGGTATATCAGTTGCTAAGTATTTCCTTAGCAATTGGTAAATAGTCATTAAGTTATCACCCTCCTGAATCTCCCCATCCCCATCCATTCCCTACTCAGACTTACCTATGATACAGCAACACAAAAGGGACAACTCTGGACACAGCAGGAAACCACCATGACCCTATGTCAAGGCTGGCACTTACATTGTAGAAGGTTTTTAAATTTTTAAAGAATTCTGACATCATCTTGCCTTAAGGTAAAGAGAGTAATCATCAAGACCTTAACCAATAAATTATTCCTTAAACTTTTACAATATGAACAGTGTTTATTTTAATAATATGTATGTATGCCTATTGTGGTTGGAAGGGAGAATCAAAGCAAATTAATTTATTGGATAGGAAAAGGATTTTAATAGACATCTTCCTTTGGAGCAAAAATGGAAACATTGCATTTTATTACTTTGAGGCAAATTTCTGATAAAGTCTTTATGGACCCATGCTTAAAAGTATTTACAGTGACCCAAGAGCATATTTTACTCTGTTTCCATCTCACAAAATGAAACTAACACACAAGCGGTGGAAATGGATAGAACTTCATAACAATGATGGTATGGATTCTAGAAATTCAACTGATTTAGCTCAAAAATGAAATATGCGAATGTTCCTTGGGAACACGGTCATTATGGACACAGACTTGTCTGAGTTTAGAGGAGGCAAAGCACATTTCTAGAAAGAGACCTCAGATTTGAAAGAGAAGACTCTATCTCCTAATGTATACTAATCATGTGCTTCGACTGAAGGGCAATTCTGAAAGATCATTATCAAGAGAAGGGACATCCATAAGCTTTCTGTTGTGGCACCGACTTCCCCAAACTAACATGATGGGATCTTGAACAATTCTTAGGTGAAAGACATCCATAGAGTTGTTTTTCATTTATTAATGTATCTCAGACCTTCAGGATTTTTATTCAGGTGAGTGTTTTTGCCTCAGACCCGGAATGTCCCTGGCAGGTTTTGCTGACCAGCTGGGAAACCCTAGGAGGAATCTCTAAAAACCTTTTATTCTCTGCATTTGTCTTCCATGGATGTGCTCCGAGTGCATCTTCAAAGGAGCAGTAGATCTTCTAATAGTCTGTGCAGGCTGGAAAGGGGCAGGAGCAGGAGTAGGTAGGAGGAGTGGATAAGGAAGCAAAAATTGAACTCAGTAACGTGTGTCATAAATATGGTCTTTAAAGAGTAATTCTGAGCAGGATCTTTGAAATGAACAAAAATAAAAACACGACTAGGAAATTAAAAACTCAAAAGAGTGGAAAACCAGAGATGGCTGTTTTATGCTTTTTTGTGTTTTCTATGGTTTTGATCATTGGAAGAGTTTGAGGAACACAAGAGCTTATGGTCATGTCTCTTTGTGCTCTACTGCCTACAGGAACTTGCATAGCTGAGAGCATAGAATAGAATCCCCACTTGTCATCTTCAGGGTCTGCCTGACATATTCAATCGCAGTAGTATCACCAAAGCAAAGCAGGCCTTGTGTTTATTTAATTATCTGCCAGAGCTAATAATACAAGGCAGATCGACCAGGCCCTGGGATTTCCTGCAGTCTTGGCTAGCATTCAGAGAGCATAGCACTGGTCCTTAATTATTTCTAGTTATGGGGGAGAAGAAAAGAATGAATAAATGAAGCACATTGGTAATCAATAACGTCAACTTCTTTTCTGCCAATCAGTAAATAATCAAACAAATAGCTTTTAATTTCCTTTTTCCTCTTTTTCTTACTGTGATTCTCTGGTTGCAGTGCCAATTATTCATGAGCTAATCATTTAAATATGATTTATGATAGGGACCTGTAACCGGCAGTGATTAAAAAGTATAAAACTATATGAATGGTTCTGAAGTAATACATTTGGAAAAAAAAGACATACTTTTATAAAGTAACCTTCTTCCCAATGTGGGGCTCAAACTCACAACCCCAAAGTCAAGTCTCATGCTTTATGGACTGAGCAGGCCAGGCACCCCCCCCTCCATACACACACACACACACACACACACACACACACACACACTGTATTGCAGTGACTATAAGCTGTCCAGAGGGATGAGACATCCCTGTGAACAAATAATCACCATAAAGTTCAGGAAGGAATCAGAAATTGATCCGTGCCTTGCAAACAGGACATTTTATATAGGAGGGAAGAGGGCATTCCAAAGAGAGCCAACAGCATGGGCAACAGCACTGAGGTGAGCCTGGAGACCTCAGGGATCAATTGGACCAGAGCTTGGATTTGCGTTGAAGTGCTACAGAAACTCAGTCACGTTTAACATGGTGTGACCAGTACATAGAAGACTGGAAGGCGGGCAGAGCAGTTGGCCATGACTTCCAGGCAAGGTGGAATCATGGTAGACTACTAGGTGCTGATGCTAGAGACTTATTCCAGTGAATAAAAAAATAGCTAGAGAATGACTGAGAAAGAAGATTTGACTATTCCACCGACCTCAGAATCAGCTCTGGAGAGTCAAAGTAAAACAGTCAACGCATACCTTTTGTGGGGGGAGCTGATGAAAAGGGTTTCAAAGCATAGAATCTATGAAGGAAATAATAAAGATGGTCTTTGGAGATGAAAAAAATGGGACATGAGTGGTTTAGTGAAATTAAAGAATGTAATAATCATTAATTATAATGACATATGTGAATTGCTGCCTCGAAGGAGAGTCCAGGCTCACTGTCCTGGGGAGCATTTAGTCACATTGAGTGGCTTCTGTACCTGATTCTCAAAAAATGGTAACATAGACTGTGGTACCAAACATACCTTTGTAGTCTTTAAAAGGCAGAGAAGCTGATTTCAAATAACCAACCACAAGTTTTGAGCAGCAGTCTCTTGCCCACTCTGTGGGTTGGAGTTAAACCCATCTGTCCTCATGTGCCATTTCTCCTTAGGCCTGCTCTCCTTATATCCCTAGGATATGGGCTAGAGTACACATAGCTCGCCTCACTTGTTTCCTAGCAGAGAAAGGATAAGGCTGGCTGTGGGTTGGAAGGTACGGGTGCAGCTATAAATAGCTCCTAAGAACAATGGATACCATGGAAATGCTTGAGGAGCATCTCATATAACAGAGGAAGCAAGAAAAGTAAAGATGGCAAAGAAATGAATCACTACCAAAAATAAAAAGATAGATTGTCCTCTCCCTTCTTCATATATATAAATATACATACCTCTGTACACACACACAGAGTACAGACCAAAGCAGATTGCAAAACAATATATAAAAGATAATTCAATGTATGTATGTAAAAATGTTCCATATAAACATATATGTGTGCACATAATTTTATATATACATAAAATCTTAGGGGGAGAAAAACCTAGATTTTATATATATAACTTAACATTAAGGATGGTTAACACTTGGTGTGGAAAAAAAATTATGGGTTTTTTTTCTTTGAGAAAAAAATAAATATATATATATAAAATTTTGGTTTTTTTTAAAGATCTTATTTATTTATTCATGAGAGACCAGAGAGAGAGAGGCAGAGACAGGCTGGTGACAGGCAGGCTCCATGCAGGGAGCCCGATGTGAGACTTGATTCCCGGACTCTAGGATCACGCCCTGGGCCAAAGACAGGCACTAAACTGCTGAGCCACCCAGGGATCCCTATTATTTTTGGATACATTGTGTAGTGACTATAAGGATTCTTAAAGAAAACATGACAATTTAAAACATACTAACACAGAGTGTTAAATGCAGCTGATGAATTACTGAACTCTACATCTGAAACTGATGATATTCTCTATGTTGGCTAATTAAATTTAAAATTAAAAAAATACCATACTTTTGCATCTGTAACCTGTAAATGCACACAATCATTATAAGACTGAGTTGCAATGACATCAGTTTCCACTTCCCAAAAGGTACCTGTCAGTGTCTAAGTTAGACCCCAGGAAAACTTGTGATTTTCCCAAATTACAGCTCAACTGCCACTAGCTCAAAATTATATTTGTCTGCCTATAGGATACAGGAGGGATCCTTCCAGGTATACTACAGCTACCCTGAAGCTTCTTAGGGAGGCAAGACTAACTGGTTGAGTACACATGACCCCAGATTTGTCGCTAGGAAGTAGTGGTGCAGCCGGTAATCACAAAAACACAAACCCCAATTAGTCAGGAGGTCTTGGACTGGGGCCCAGGCTTGGGTATTTATTTAAAAAGCTCCCCAGGTGATTCTAATGTGCAGCCAACATTAAGAACCATGGCCCTAATGGATTAATTTACTAAGGGGTTATTTGAATGTGGCCTTGGAGAGAGGTAAAGTGAAAGCAGAGAGGATTTTGTTTGACCAAGGCCAAGTGGATGCATGGCCCAGGGCCTGTGAGAATGATTTTGCAAACAGAATAAAAGAACGTGGAATGTGGGGTTGAGCAGTTCTTCCACAGTATAGTGAGGTCAATAGGTAGACCTCTCTCAAGTTCATGGTAGAACAATCTCTGATATTTCAAACTGGGGAAATGTTTAATGATAGCAGCTTGTTGTCAAGATACTGGTATCTCACAGAATCCAGCAGGACCCAGTTGTGATGCTGATGCCAGGGGCCTGAAGCTCTCTCGGGCACCAGAGGCTCCCAGCCTTTTCTGTTAGAGAATGCACACTGACACGCTGGACCTTAGCATAACAAATCTTCCAGTAGAGCAGTGGCCCTTTGAATCATTTTTTACTCTGCTTTAGAAAATCATTCCAGATGCATTTCTGTGGATTGTCTTTGCTTATTCTGCAAATTTATAGTAGGTGAAAGCTAGGGAGCCCACAAGGGTCTTCTGGTCCTTGTCTTTCTCTTTCTGTATGAGGGACCTGAGCTTTCAACTTGTGCTCAGTTTCCTAAAGTGGAAGCTAGGACTGGACACAAGTTTCTTAACTCCCTTCAAGTACCCCTGAAATCCACCACAATTTCTGATTTGGAGTTGTGACTTGTCTCCAGGCAGCAGCAGCAGAGTCATGTTCTTGCTCTGCGTGACTGACAATGATGCTCTTATTCATAACATATTGAAATTATATTACTTATCAGCTACCATTTATTGATACTGAACATGTGCTAGCTAAGCTATTGGCTTTATATTTCTCATATTTAATCTCAGCACTGATGCCCAAGGACATTGTTATTTCCGTTTTACTGTGGAGAACGCTGAGATAGGATGAAAACCATTGAAGATGGAAATCTTATGCTAACCATGGGAGTCTGCACTAATCCCACAATGCCACTGCCAATAACAATGACCCCAGAGCTGGGTCAGAGAGGGCAGTGCCCCACTCTTCTCTGCCCTTTGTGCCCTTGTCGACCGAGTTTGTCTCATGACCAGCTGAACCCTGGCTTTTTCTGCCCCATTCACTCTTTCTTTAGAGCTGTGCCCGGTAGAGCCCTACCACCTTGGTGCTTTAACAGCCTGATGGTATTTGATTTATTTTCTGAGGAGTGGTTCTATATCTCACCTGTTTCTAATGGAGTTTCATTTTGCGACCCAGCATAATCTGCGTTCCTGTGGTTTAGGGGGAAGAAAATGCTGTTAAGCTCAGCTAGAGTCCTAAACAGATGTTCTACAAGTCTCTGTGTGTAGCCTTAGTAATGCATCACTTCGAGACATCTTGGCCTGGCCTGCCAGCATACTCTGCCCCTTCCAAATGCTTTCCGATAGCATGCAATAAGCAAAATCTGAAGTCAGGTTAAAACCACCAAAGCCGTTTGATTCTAATTCTTGGGTGCATTAGCATCTGGACTTTGGGAGGTGCCAACCCGATCTTGGGAAAACCAGCAGCCCTAGATCCGTGCAGGAAAGGGGGGGGCGGGGCACAAGTGTTGACTGTTTTAAGAACCCTAACTGTGTAAAAATCTGAATATGATCCTATCCCCTTGAGCAAATTATTATCTTTTATGAATATTTTTCATTTTAAAGAAAGCTTTGCTGGAAATTATCCTCTGCCACTTATCCTTGTCTTTATAACGAGGGGAAAACAAACAAACAGTGGTCCCTTTGCAAGAGGGTGACTTACAACTTTTAAAAGCTACTTCCATGATAAATCGATGACAGAACCCACAAGAGCTGTCTTCAGGAAGGCACACTGCAAGGGTTTGCTGTCAGAAGTAGTACTAAGTGCAGGAGCGGGTTAGAGGGACACGCATCTGGTGAAGGATTCAGAATATAGCTGTGTCTCTCTGCCTGGGAGGGGATATGTTGCAGTCAGATAATATTTATAAAGTTGTCCCATACGTACTGGGCTAGATTTGATGCCATTAAAAACGTAATCCAAAATGACAGTGTCTCCCCACGCCTGGCTTGCCCTCAGGCAAGTGGAGGAAAGGGACTGTGTAAGGTGACCTCTCAAGGTCCCCTACCATCGTGTGATTCTGTGAATGATGAGCAACAGCCTCAGAGCTCATAGTCTGACCGTGTTCCATCCAAGTTCTCAGAAGCAGACTGATAAGAGGGAGGTCACCCCCTGCAAATCTTCTGGAATCCCGATGCAGTGATTAAAACAGAGTCTTCTCAGGTTTCTGCGTCGTGGTGAGGTGGTGTTGGTCTAGGATGGCTGGGGTAATGGGAAGCAGCCTGTCCACAGTCTACGACAGAGTTAGCCACAGGCACCAAGTCTCAGAGTGATTTAGTAGGTTCTCTAGTGATGGCAGACAGGGCAGGAGAGAGTGGCTGGAGGGCAGTAGGGAGAAATGATCAAAAGGTCTCACCTGAGCCGGACCCTTCAATGATTTTTCTCTGTCCGCTTCACCTGCCTGCTGCACTGCTAGGTACCACGCTTACAAAATGACCTGATCCATTCAGAGAGATGGTACATATCGTAACAGATCAGAGAGATATGAAACAAACAAGCCTCCAACAAGCTCACAATACAGCATCCATCCTCAAAAAAGACGGGCAAATGGCATAGCCTGAAAGTTTTCAATACAATAACTGCTAAACCAAGTAGGATCCCTGTAAATACGTATTCACCAGCTCATTTTTTTCCCCATCATCACATATAGTGAAATAGCATCTCTTACCTGAGCCATCTTCTGTCTATAGGAACAGGGGACTCGCTGCAAACTCCCTGCTCTCATCATGCTGATAAGAATCTAGTAAATGCAGCAGAGAGAAACTCTAGTAAGCCTGAGGGAAAAGAAAAAAGGAAAAATAAATAAAAAGAATGAAGCAATCACCAGAGGAAAATATTGCACAAGAGAAAAATATGAAATTAGAATGAAAAGGAAAAATACGGACAACATAATCCATTATCGTCTGCAAAAATAGAGAAAATGTTTCATTTATAGAGGTGGACATACAGTGATATAGGAAATCTATCTGCTCCATGTAAATTTATTAAATGAAACTTTCTTTTTCTCTTTCTTTCTTTTAGATAAAAAACCTCTTCATGAAATAAAACCCCAAAGTAAGTTATCTTTCCTCTTGTGAATGTAATTTATTCTCATATTTGCTGCCTTACTGTTGTATTTGTTTAGGAGCCAAACAAAATTGAAGTTTGTGCAAAAGATCCAGGGCTTTCAGGACTTCTACTCCTTGGGTTTGGAGTCACATATCAGAGATTTAAATCGAAAGGAAATATGCACACCCCTCCCCTACCTCTGAGTAAAAGTAAATCTCTCCTCTTGATGCTGCCTGCCTATAAGTCCATTTCTCTGCAAATGTCATCTAGGATTCTTATTGCTGAGGAGATTTATAGCATTAAAATTAATAAATATTTGTCAGTACAAGCTTTCATGAGAGCAGCGTTGTGCAAGAGCCTGACTACAAGCCTCTCTACCTAGGTGGAAAAGGAGGAGGAGGGGGCACCTGAAATGCAAACTGTGAAATTCATAGCAAGTGGGTAGACTAGAAACCAGTATTCCACAGTGAAATCATCAGAAACTAAAAACTTTGGTGTTGGTGCTAGCTTGAGCTTTCCATACACAAACTTGCCTCCTGGAGAGGCTTTTACATCATATCCACCTTACACATCCAGCAAGATTTGGGAAAAGTCACACTGTAAATGGTTGGCAGCTAGGCATTTGACCCTATGGTTTTCATCCTTGGCTCAACTTTTGAACCACCTGGGTTAGAACCACCTGGGGCCCTTTTAAAAAGCCCAGTTCTCAGGCTGTACCCCCAGACCAATGGAATCAGATTTGGGATAGGTTAGAATTCCTGTTTTGTGTTTGTTAAGGATCTAAAGATTTTAATGCATATTTCAATATATATGATTTTTCCCTTAAAATATAGTTGACAAACAATATTATATACGCAGTGATTCAACTTTATGTACATTAGGAAATGATCACCATGATAAGTCTAGTTACCACCTATCACTATACATAGTTATTACAATATTATATAGTGTATTCCCTTATGCTATACTTTAAATCCCAGGACTTAAAATAACTGCAAGTTTGTACCTCTTGATCCAATTCACCTATTGCACCAATTCTCCACCCCTCTGGCAACCACCACCTTATTCTCTGTATTTATGAATCTGCTTCTGTTTTGTTTGTTCATTTGTTTTTGTTTTTGTTTTTTTTTTTTCTTTGATTCCACATGTAAGGGTAGGAATGCCTGGGTGTTTTTTTTTTTTTTTTTTTTTTTTTAGAAGATCCTCAGATTCCAATGTGCAGCGTGGGCTGAGAATCACTTAGAAAAATATTTCTCAAAAAGGGGATCAGCAATCATTGCCTCAGATTCTTGGGGTGTGGTGAGAGCTTGTTAAATACACACCACCTCAGAATAGAAAAAATGAATTAGAATCCCTAGAACAAGATGGCGGGAGGAGGGAGGGCCCTCCTGAGAATCTACATTTTCCTATGTTCCTCAAATGATCCTGAAGCACTCAGAAGTATGTGAAGCCTAGGAGGGGAACCTTGAAATAGAAGAGCCTCAACAATACAGCTCTTAAGTACAGGAGAGGTAGCAAGCTGCCCAGTTTGGTTTATAAGCTTGTAGAAGATGTCCCTAGCCAGTATCTCCCATTTTAGTGTAAAGTGAATGACTTTTGATCTTTTAAATCCTAGGGTATTAAAATTCAAATAGCTTGGGAGAGCTAATAGCTTTTATTAGCGAACTTCTTTGAAGGAATTAAGATCCTGTGAGGATAGACAGAAATAGGTATCTTGGGACGGGGGTCAGGAGACGTGAGAGAAAGATCTGGGAAAGCTGTTACGTTCATACTTCGTTATGTTGCTTCAGGCAGGCTTGAGATATAATGGTGCCGTTAACTTGCAGAGTCTGAGGACTTTGCAAAACAACAAAAACAAACTTCCTTAACATTTTCCCCCTGAGGTGCACTGCCCATCAAGTCTTTATTGGTACTTAGATAGTGATCCCCTGACATCCTGCTTGGTGATTTTGAACTCAGGAAGGCTGAAGAGGGGGAACCTGGTTGTGAATATGTGTGTGTGTGTATGTGTATGTTGAGGAAGGGAGGAAAAAAATAGAGTCAGTAAATATTTGGCTGCTTGTGCTTGTGTCAAGACCTCAGAGTGACAGCTGGACCCACCTCCCCCACTGTCTCCGGGTGACGTAGCCATGCCCCTCCACTGGCTGTCATGTGTAGCACCAGCAAGATCATGGGTGTTCATGTGGTGGCCACCATGAGAGTTACTTAGAAATGTGTTTTTTTTTTAAATTAATTTCATGCTTAGTTTGTGAGTCCTGTGCCATTTTAATTTGGTTACATCTGTACTTCCAGCCATAAACCCCACAGTAGCTATTTCTAGTCCTCAGGGACTCCTGAATTAGTTTTTGCTTGGGGTTCTCACTCATGAACACCATGCTTAATTGCTGGATACTGCAACGGAATCGCTTAAACTGTTTTAATTTGTGATTTCCTAAAAATAAAACCTTAACAGAATCAATGTGATTGCAAAAGGCTCCCAGAGGAATCCAGACAGGGTTCTGTAAGCTGCATGGTTAGGAGTGCATTATACAAATTCAGGCTGTGGTTGTTCAGTGAAAGAGGGGCTTAGTTTAAGACTATATGAATCATCACTGATGCAAAATCAAAGTCAATTATGAAGATAATTGAGAAACAACCTGTTCCTATATATAGCTGTACTCATGAACATCCACAAGGCCTGGTGGAGAGAAGATATTACTCAGTTCGAAAGCAGTGCCCTGTGAGCAGGCAGGCCAAGGAGCCAGCTTTGAGTTGCAGGGAGGTATAAAGAGAAAGTGAGGTCTTAAGATATCTGTTGGCAAATCATAATGACAAACTGGGGAAAATATGTGCACTGCATAGCTCATGAAAGCACTTATTGTAAATGAGATAATTTAATCAATTACGTATCCTAATGTACTAAACCGAATGTTTCATTTTCTGCTTCTGCACATCTTAAATTATCTTCAGGTGCTTTATGAGATTTAATCATAGTTAATAGAAACTTCATTACCATCAAATGTGCTTTCAATAAATGTTGTGTAACAATGTCAGGAGGTGCAGTAAAATATAGTAGATTCTGAATGGCAAACACGCACCCCCAGAGTCAGATGGAAAAAGGCTGCCTTCAGACAATGGGACTTCTAGGAGGCTTGGGGCTGTGGCTTTCCAGAAGGCCAGGGCTCCTGAGGAGAGGCTTGCTCAGCAAGTTCACTGTAGGGATGAGAAGGATTTCGCTTTCCCCTGAAAAATAACCCAGAACCACACACATGGTCTTCTTTTCATCTCCTTTCCACATAGTTTCCAGCAGCAATGCCTGCTAAACACAAATCCCATTACCACTTCCCGAGTCAGCCACCTCCAGGACGGTTCCTGGTGTCTACCAATTACCTTCATCTCATATTTTTCAAAATTGAATTTCTCCTTATCTGCCCTTCTTCTTAATCCAGTCCTGTTTCTCATCTTCTCACGTTCAGCCAATACTACACCATCAACTCACTTCCCCATGTGTGTAACTCGGGCAGTCTCTGGGACCCCTCTTTTCCCTTTCTTGTCTCCTGCTCGTTACTCAATAAATCATTATAATCTGACTGTTCTACCATCTGAACAGATCTCAAGTGCATCAATATCTCTCCATTTTCACTCTACCCATATCCATCCCTCTGTTCACTCAACAGCTGTTGACTGAGTATGTACCATGTGCTAGGAAGCAGTGGTGGGGAAGCAGTACTGAGGTGAACAGGTGCAGTTTCTGCTCCCACAAAACTTACAGTTTTAATGAGTGGAGATGGATGGGATGCAAACAAACCAGAAAACATATAGTGCTGATGGCAAGAGAAATAAAGCAGGGTAGGGGCTCAGGTGGATAGAAAGGAATGTTGCTTTTTTTTTTTTTTTTTGTATAAGGTGTTCAGAGCAGATCTCTATTAAAACTGCACTTAAGAAAAGAGCTGAAAAACAGAGACAAGCATTCTGGACATCTGGAAGAGAGCATTCCAGACAAAGGGAACACCAGATGCAAAGGCTATGAGGTGGGAACTTGCTTGGAGTGTCTGGGGAACAGCAAGGAGGCCAGGATACCTGGAGCAGAGTGGCAAAGGGAAGAGTCCTAATAGCAAAAATCAGAGAATTGGAATGAGAGGGGAAACTGCCAAATGTATCATAGGCTATTGTAATGACTTTGACCTTGACTCTGAGTGATATGGAAAGCCATTGAGGCTTAGTCATAGTGATATGACCTAATATTTTCTTTTTTTTTCTTTTTTTTTTTTAATTTTTTTTATTTATTTATGATAGTCACAGAGAGAGAGAGAGAGGCAGAGACACAGGCAGAGGGAGAAGCAGGCTCCATGCACCGGGAGCCTGATGTGGGATTCGATCCTGGGTCTCCAGGATCGCACCCTGGGCCAAAGGCAGGCGCCAAACCGCTGCGCCACCCAGGGATCCCTGACCTAATATTTTCAAGGATAAACTCCACCTGCTGTGTTGAGTATAAGCATAGAGGGTATCAGAGCAGAAGAAAAACCTGTTAACAGTGATCTATTGTAACAGTAATCTGTTACAGTAATCTAGGCTGTTAGAATATGGGGGCCCTTACAGTACCAAGGTTCATGATGAATGTGGCTCAGCTTGGATAGACAACATTAGAAACTGAAAAAAATAGATCACATTTGGATATCTTTTGAAAGCTGAAAGGATTTGCTGATGGACTGGATATCAAGTGTGAGAGAAAGAAAGGTGTCGGGCATGATTTCAAAAGTTTGACTACGCAGCTAGAAGGACGGAGTTGCCATTACTGATAACAGAGAAAATGTGGTTGGTATAGCAAATCCAGAGGGAGAGGAATCAAGAGTCCGTGTTACTGATGCTAACTTTAAGAAACTTCTTAAACATCAAAATGGAGAGGTTGAGCAGGCAGTTGAATATATGAGTCTCAAGGTCAGAGGAGAGTCCTGGCTGGTGACATAAATCGAGAGTTGTCGGTGTCCAGATGATATTTAAAGCCATTAGGTTGAAAGAGATCCCCAGCTAATGAATGTGCGTAGAGACAGGAAGAAAGCAGAGGACTGAGCCCTCCAGGGCATCAACATTTAGATGTGGAGGAGGTCAGAAGTCACTGCAGAGAAGACAAAAGTAATAGCCAGCAGAGTAAGAGAGAAACCAAAAGAAAAGAAAATGGTGTCCCAGAAGGAAAGTTTTTTTTAAACTTCATCTTTAAAAGTTAAACTTTTTTTCGTCTTTAAAAAAGTTAAACTTTTTAAAACTTCATCAGGACATCTTCATTCCCAACCTGGATTTTCTGTAGTTACCTCCCTGTATCCAGTCTTGCCCTTCATCAATTTATCTGATCTTTCTGAAACATAAATTCTGGTCACGCCACCTCCGGGTTTAAAGCTCTTCAGTAGCTCACCATTAGTGCTAAGATCAAGTCCAAGGTTACTGAATATGTAAATGATGCGTTCTCAGCTTCCTCTTCTTAATCATATCAGCTTCTCTCAGTAGCTGAATCTTTAGGTAAGTTCCACTTGCTGCTTGCTTTATTCTTCAGCCAAACGAAGTGGTTGGGTTTTCTGAATACCCTCTGCCCATTTTCACATGTATATTCTGTTACTTCTGTCTGAAAACTTTCCCTCCACCTAATCCTGAACTTGTTGACCTCAGTCTTCCTTCAGATCCCCTATAAGACCTTCACCCACCAAGCCCTCATTAATTCATCCTATAGTTTACCCAGTATCAAACTATTTTCCTAATTCTCTATTTTCATTGCCCCGATGCTGGTCTGGATTCCCCTTCTCAGACAATCCCTGCCTGCAGGTAGACAGGCTTGAGTCTTACTTACTCTTATATCTGTGGCATTCACCACCGGCCTAGTAGGTATGAGATGGATTCATGTATGTATTCAAAACACTTGAATTAATGCCTTACATCCTCCTATTAACTCCTCACAAGGCCTTTTATTGTTAAGGTGAAATAAAGTCTGCTTCCAAATATTTTTACTCAATTATGTAGTAGCTATTTGCTTCTAAATATTTTTACTCATTTATGTGGTAACTATTTATTATACAATTGTTCTATATAGTCTTTTCTCTGTGAAGTGTGAGGGGAAAAAATAAATGTTTCTTCCCCACAGCTTCAATACAAAGTAGAAAAGGATAAATGACTCCAGAGAAGGAGAAGGACACAATCTTGAATAATCATTTATTCTGTACCAGACATGAAGTTAAAGCCCAAAACGTGTGCTTTCTGGAATCATTTCTGTCAAAGAACGGCCCAAATGTGTCCCTAAAGTCTAAAAACTAGGTATACCCTTCTCACTAACACCCATCTCATTATGTCTTTTGTAAAAATGTACTGCCTTCATCCATATTGGAATGCTCTGGAGCCTGGGAATCACCATCCTTTGGGAGCTTCACAGTGTTAAGGAATGCCTCAGAATTTATGTGGCCCACACTATATTTGGACATTTCTTTTAGCCTATGAAGACTTGAATAGCACTTTGAGCCCATGGAACTGTCTGTGACTTTGGGACATATCTTTACACTCTCAACAGACTTTTAGGCTCTTCTAAGCTAACATTAGACTACTGGTTTCGATGCTGATCTTTCAACCATGCATTATACATTTTTTTTTCTTGTAGTTTGCCCATCATTTTTCTTCATCTCCTGCTGATTATTTTTGATTACCTAAATATAGCACTTTCTGCAAATTGCATGACTTGTTTTGTACTTCAGGATCATCCCTACTGTGAATCAATCCAACACATCTATATAGGCAACATTTGTAATTTTCTTACCACTTCCAATGTCCTTATTATCCAATTTTTATCCTAAGTGTGTGCCTTTTCTTACTACTATTTTCAATGATATTGTTGACTCTACCCTTAATGAATGTGATGGGATTTTCTTCATTTCATTCCCCAGAACTTAGCACAGATAGAGAAGGAGCTGATAGACAAGTATGTTCTTCAGCAAGAGAATAACCCAAGTTTCTTGTTAGAAGGTGAATTCACAGGCCCCATCTCTCCACTTGTCAGTATTTTCAAAGATTACAGAGTTTATGCTTTATGCCTTCACTCTTTAGGAGAGGAAATTAAATAAAGTAAAAAATTATTTTCTCAAGGGTTAGAGTTCAAATCCTATTCTTTTTTACTCTATCCCCTAGCCTAATTTGTTCTTCCTATCTGATGGGGAAAAGCACAGTTCTTTTGCAGCCAAAGGGACAGCTACCAGATAAAAGAGAGGACCCTTAAATTTGAATGTCAGGTGAACAACAAATTTTTAGCATAACCATATTCCAGATATTGCATGGGAAATATACTAAAATTATTCATTATTGATCCAAAACTCAAGTTTAACTGTGTCATATTTTTATTTGCTAAATCTGGCAACTTTGCTGAAAAGGAGGAATATAACATGCCTGAAGGTGCACTATCAAGAAACATTTTATAAAATAAATTCCTTTATTGCCAATTTTGGAAGAATGCTTAAAATTGAAACAGATATTGAGGGGAGAACCTTTCAGTAAGAGCAAAAAATCTGAACAACAAAAATTCTCCTGAAGTACAAGGTCTATTGAAAATAGGAGTAATCAGACTTGGCCAGAGAGTAGGGTCCATGTGGATGAGAAGTGGATGAAAGCTTTTGAAAAATGGGATGGTGCAGAGCATAAAGCATCTTGAGCCATAATATAAGTCCCTCCTGGAGCGGACTCAATTCATACTAGAGAGTCGTTGAAAGGTGTTGGAGTGGCAGTACCAGAACTGTCTTTGGGAGGACTAATCCAGTGTAAAATGGCTCTCAGTGACCAAAGACTATGTACGAGGTAAGACGAGCCTGTACACTGAGGGTGTCAAGTGGAGTGTCTCCTATTGAAATTGAGATGTGAGATGCGCTGGAAATATAACAAGTAAGGTTTGTGAGTGGTTTGGGGGAAGGACTAAATGGGGACGGAATGAGAGATGAGTCTTCAGTCTCACTCATGGTGTCACATTACCTGAAAAAGGGAATATGAGAGAAGAAAACATTTGAAGAGGTAAAAGTGATGAATCCAGAAGTCAGAAGACAGATTTGTGATGTTAGCACAACATGCAGGTGGTGTTGTCCACAGAGCAGGAAAGAGATGAGGCAGGAGATCTCTAATGAGGAATGTTCGGCATCAAGGAAATCATTAAGCATTGTCTGTGAGCGATTATCCAATTAGATTGGCATGGAGCAAGGAAAGGGACTAAGAACTGAGCTTTCAAGTCTGTCTATAGAACTTTGAGAATGAAAGGTAGTTACTAAATAAGAAAGAAGATGGTAGGGGAATCAAGTTTAAGGAACATTCTTTTTCTCTCTAGAAGAAGGGTTGGCTTGGCTTGTCTACTGCTATAGAGCAGTGGGAAAGAGGAAGACAAAGACATTACTGTTGAGGCACACATTGTAAACAGCCTTCAAGAAAGAACAGTGATTTGGCAGGAAGACAGATCTTAAAGGGTAAGAGAATATTCAAACATAGAAATCCTGGACTAATTATCATATGGCCTGGCAACAGGTGAGGCGAATGTAAAAAGAAATGAAGTGCATCTCTAGGTTCTGATAGGAAAGACCTACAATATATTGTATGTGGACCACCCACAACAAAATAAAATACAGTAAAAGAAATATAGCGCGGAACCTTTAGAGTAAAAAAGATAAGTGAAGGACATTCACATTTTCCCCCCCAAAGATCCCAAAGATACTATCAAGATAACTTCTGGAAAAATAGTAGTTGAAGAATGCATTTTCTCCTTGCATACTGTTTTTATACTTCCTAAAACATTTTCTCACCTTATACATGTATTTTATTTATTCCCTTAACATAAGTGACAGCAGTTAATTGGTTAGAGAAATGTATTAAGAAAACACATATTAAGAACTGTTAAATGTTGGGGCACCTGGGTGGCTCGATGGTTGAGCATCTGCCTTTGGCTCAGATCATGATCCTGGGGTCCTGGGGTCCTCTCCAAAAGGACCCTACTTCTCCCTCTGCCTATGTCTCTGCCTCTCTCTCTATGTGTCTCATGAATAAATAAGTAAAATATTTTAAAAAAAGAAATGCTCAATGTTAAAAAAATGCTTTCAGTTCTTTTTAAACAAAGAGCTAAGAATCCATGGGTGTAGAGAAGACCACGCCTTTGAGAAGTTTATCTGAGAGGAAGTTGGAGAAGGATTTGGTGGAGAGGTGATTTAAGAAGACTAGACAGTGTGTGGAGGCAGAGGGCAAGGCTCAGGTGCAGAGGAAAAATTTGAAGATGCAAGACCAAAAGGGAATAATGAATGAGTCCAGGTCCCGAGGGAGGCAAGAGAGGGCGGGATCAGAGCCGGTCTGACCCAGATGATGAGCATCTCTACAGGAACAGAGAAAAGGGAAGTGGATGCACTCATGCATGCAGGAGTGGAGGAATTTCGAGTTGTGGGGGAGTGGGCTCACATATGACGGTCACCATGTCTTTAGCTGGAAAGAAGAGCAGTTGAGCAGGAGCGCTCCTTTTGAACTAGAACAGCACCTGGCACGTAGTAAGCACACTGAAGAATTGGCTATTTTTGTCATTCATTGCAACAGTAAAACAACAGTCACCAGAATAACAATAATGAGGTTCTTGACGGGAGATTAGAAGAGCCGAGGTGTTGATTGGTTAAGGGGTTATGAGATTCCAAGCAGTGCAAATATAATTGGGATTGTTCACCATGGTTGGCCACGGCTGGCCATTTCAAAGCTATTTTCTGATGTGTTATTAAAAAAGTTACTTCTCAATGACAGCAAGGATAAACCACTCTAACAGTAACTTCTGTTATATTTCACCATCTAATTAAATATTCTGGCACATGACTCTAGCCACAGCACTGGCTGTGCAGGGAGCCAGGGGCAGGTGCTGAGATGGCCGGTAGCTGCCCTTCCAGGGGAGTGAGCACAGCAACAACTTCTTTCGTCTTCCATTTGTTTTGCCTCCCTGTGAATTTCGATGGTGTGGGTTCCTCAGTATTTTACCATCTCTGTTAGATGCCAATTCATGTTGTTTTTTCTCATGAAACGGTAGCAGTAGTTGTTCTATAATATTTAATGGGAGATAGAATATTCTAGAAAAGCATTTGCTGTACTCCTTTATTTTGTGTCACTATCTAATTATATAAAATAGATTTTAACCTGATATATAGTTAAGCTCATAACACAAGAATTTAGTTATATTCCCATTAATTAGTGGCAATAATCAGTCTTTCACATGGGAGTCATGTGAAAAAGGGCAGAGTAAACAGCCCTTATATTTAGTCCTTTGGGCACTAGATTGGTTCCTCTAAATTCCTAAAGACATGGAACTTGCTGATGCCTGTTCCTCACCCTAGGAAGTTCACAGGGACTTTCAAAGGCCACTTGCTCCTTCTCACCAGCTTTGACCAAAAATAAATAAATGAAATGACTGCAGACTGTTGTTAAGTCGTGCTGCTTTCTTTTCTTTTCTTTTTTTTTTTTTTTCAGAGATTTTCTGAAAGGAAATTTCAGTCTCCTTCAGAACTATAGTCTCCCTCACACTTTTTTTTTTTTAACAACCCTCATTGTTGAAAAGGTCATTTGAATATCTAACCAGAGCCCCAATTGCTACAATAAAAGGCCATGTCCTCCTCTGCAGTCCTTGTTAAAAAATGGCAAAAAGTTGGTTACTCGCATCATCATAAAGGAAGGGCCACTGAGCGCCTACTGTGGGCCTGTTCTCCTCTTGTGACAATAGTCTGTGCATTAAAGATCACCTCCAGTCACCTTACAGCTCTCGCTTCTCCAGGCCAAATGAACCCATCAACATGTCCTCTCCAGGGTCCCAATTTCCAGCTCTCTATTAATCTTTGCAGCCTTTCTCTGCAGATATTCCACACTCCTTCCAGCAACGAACCTACTCCACAGTAGTTCCTGACTAATTTAGAATACAAGAGATTTCTCAGTCCATTCTCAGTTTTGTTTTCTCTAAGGTGTAAGATTTTATGCAACAATTTTTTATTAGTTTCAGAGGTAGAATTTAGTGATTCCTCAGTTGCATATATAATACCCAGTGCTCATCACATCATGTGCCCTCCTTAATGCTCATCACCCAGTTACCCCATCCCCTCACCCCCCTCCCCTCCAGCAATGCTCTGCTTCCTAGAGTTCAGCATCTCTTATGGTTTGCCTCCTTCTCTATTTTCATCTTATTTTTCCTTCTCTTCCCCTACTCAACAGGCTTGTTTTTGTTTTTGTTTTTTTGTACCACATGTTGGGTCCTTCCATGCTTTTGCCTAAAGCTTTTGTGACTCTTGGATCAAGGAAAATTGGGGTGAAAACATAGGAAAGATATCAATAACATATTGATATGTAAGGTTTCATTCATGAAACAAGGTCGGAGAAAAGTATCCTGTGCCCACAGAAAGCAGAACAGCATTATCAGTCACAAGATATCGGTGCTTTTGTTCAAAAATCATTGTGAGCAAAAGACCTTCAACAGGTGTATGTGAGTAAGCAGACAGGTATAAACATATATATGTGTTAATGTAGAGAGTCCCTGCGGTAGGATTTTTGTAATCAACCTCAGAGTGTTGCTGCATTTGGAGACCAGGTAAACAATCAATAAATAGTTGCAAAGATCTGCAAATTTATGTTGGAAATTGTAGAGATATTACTGTTTTTGAAGCGTTTAAAGCAGTTAGAGAGAATGCATTGGCATTCAGATAATTAAACAATAGAAAGCATAATCCAAAATGAGTTCTAGGAACCCTAAGTGATATTGGAATTTTGAAGAACATGGTTGGCAAGGTTGGCTGGATCCTCCAGGCCAGGGTTACTTTCTTGGAGGAGATGGGCCTGGAGCTGGCACCTGATAGATGAGTAGTACCTAGATGCCCAGGGGGAGGGGGTAATATTTTACAATGACCTGCCACACAGAGCCATTTGCTAGCAGTCATCCATCCACCCGACAGGTAAATTACAGTTGAGTTTGGGGTGTAGGGCAATGCAGCAAAGCAGAGCATGGAGAAAGCCATCAGTGCCTGGGTAGTGGCAGCCCCAGTTAGTCATGTTGTTGGAAAGACTCCTCTTGGGAAGGAGCAGTGGTGGCTTTCAGTGTTTGCATAAGAGTTGAGTATGTGCCTATGTGCATGTGTGCACACACATACACTCTGCTTCCACCCTCTTCCCATGAAGTCATAGTGGATGATATGGCACTAAATCTCAGATTCTTCTGGAGCCAGTTCTGAATACACAAGAAAAGTGAATCAACTATGTTTGTAAGCATGCAGCAATCCCTAGAGGAGAAACCACTCTCCTTTCCTAGAGGACAGATTAGAAAATAAAGAAGCAGAGAAGAAAAAGACAAAAGAATAAGGCGAAGCAAAAGTGGATAGATAGATAGATAGATAGATAGATAGATAGATAGATAGATGATAGATAGATAGAAGAAAAGAGCGAAGAAGAAGAAGAAGAAGAAGAAGAAGAAGAAGAAGAAGAAGAAGAAGAAGAAGAAGAAAGAAGCACTGTGGCCCGACTTTGGAAGGGTTTGAGCTGTGGGTAAGGATGTCTGATTAAATCTCTCAGTACACATAGATGTGGCTTCGAATACTTGTGTCTGCCTCTGTCAGAATCCCATCACTGCTGTTGGACAAGAAACAAGAATATGTTAATTCACACATGCATCCTCATTTCCATGGCATGGTTGGCCCTCAACAAATGTTTGTTGAATAAATGAAATTATTAGATTATGAAGTTTTTCATTCCCAAGATAGATTGTTCTTGTAAAGTAAATACCACATTGCTTATCTTCCTTTAGGAGTCGATTGACTTCTGGCTTTTGGATTAGACTGCCCCACCAAGTGCCAGGGTGAGCTTTGTAAGGACACAGTGCCCTCCATACGAGTCTCTCTCCCTTCACCCCCAACCCCCATCCCCAAAGTCCCCATACTTATTTTTTTTTAATTCTGTAATACAGTATTTCATACTCGACTTAACTCAAATAGATTCTGCAAATATTCCTGGGAAATGCACTGAACGATATCAAACATTTAAATCTCACTCTGAAGGCATATGTAGGGTCCTTTAACAGGGTTTGTGTCTGAAAAAGAGAATTCTGGTTGTCTGGCTAGTAAGGGGGTGGAAACAAAGAATCAGACAGGCAGACAGAGGAGCAGACGCAACCTGTTCCCACTACTTGGTTTCATCTAGAGATATTCATGTCTACAGATGTCCATTTCCAGCAGAAGTAGTTTGTCCTGGTCATCATCCTGGCTTCTGCTCCTGCCTGTTTTAGCACCTTGGAAGCTAACTGGGTCATTGTCTCTACTTTGCCAACTCAGCAGCTGCATTCAGTACATGGCCAGGCTGTTTCTCTGTCTGTGCTGAGATAGAATGAGCAGGTGTGTTCTCCCCAGATACACCTTTAAGACAATAGTGCCATCCGTCAGTAGTGCCTGAAGAACTGGCAGGAAGCAGGGGGAAGGCTAATTGGTTTCCATCCACACTTGTCTCACTACTCCTGGTACCCTGGTACTCTGTTGTGTTACGTGTCCTCTCTCTACTTTATTATGTCCTCCAAGGAACTTAATTGAATAGAGGGAGGGTGGGAGCCTAAGTGGGACCGTAGCTGCCCTTCCCTTTTTCTATGTGACACAGACAGATGCTGGAACCCTGGGGTCAGGTCCCATCACCACGTGTGTGTTTCTGGTTGATCAGAGCAGACCACCACCCAGAAGCCTCCATTCCTTTTCCTTTCCCAGCGGGACCACCATAGAATTGGAATTAAAACCTGAGTCATGCCCTGTGTCTCAGCACCTTGTAGGCTGTTGTGGTTATTCCAAGTGTCTTATAATCCTGTAACCTTTCAGATACCGTTCTTTTAGATGGTTACACTCCCTTACAAATTATTTGTATGTATTAACTACCCTATTGCTGAACTGGTTCTGCTTGATTTCCTCATTTGCTCTTTAATTTGGTAGTGCCTTATTTTACAGCCCACTAACTTTGTCAAAAATAAATTTGTTTTACCTGTGTGGTTAGTAGTACTCAGTTGATAACATAAGTACCATATTAGGCTGCAGTGAATGCATAGTAAGCACCATGCAATTACAAGGTGAATATATGATAGCTCTATTTTAGCCTCTAAACCCAACACAGGGTGACAGGGTAATTACTTTGGGACCTATTAAGTGTACGCACCCCATCATCTATAGAGAGATGAATTACATAGTTAGCAGTGGCCACCTTCTCCTTCCACATACTTACCAAGATGAAGACTCTTTCAGGGTTGTGTGGTCTTGGATAAATCTCATTTTGAACCTCAGTAGCCATTATGAATGTCTTCAGGAATGAACCACACCCAGAGTACAACTGGGCAACAAAATGGAAAGAAGCTACACCAATCTTGGGGGTTGGGGAGACACCCACATTCTCAATACAACTAACGCTCTTATTTTTGCTTTGCCTATGCATTCAATAGGATGGAGTAGGAGAGGTATGGGAGAAACAGCATGTGCCCTTTTAGAGATTAGTCCTCCTCCACAAAAAACGTATTAAGTCTAGCATTTAAATGGTGCTAGAAAACATTGACCATGGACATCGGAGCACCTAGGACCAACACCTCCATATCTCACAACAGAAATTCTCTCATAATGACTGTAAATACCCTAAGCTAATGTTGTCGATGTTCTCTTAAACTGAATGATTTGTGCCAAAGCTAAAAATCCCTATTTGTGAGCTCTGGTCTTCTCTCTCTTGACTCCTAGACCATGTATGACCTTCTCACCCCAGCCCACTCTCTGTGAATGCATGTTCCCCATGTCATATAGAAGCAGAGCAGTTCGCTCATATTTTGTCATTGTATGTGGATCTCATGTCCCCCCTCAAATAAAAATAAGATGCCAAAAAAAATACTTTGTGGGTAAATATGACTTCTAAACCAAGTAAATTAAGGAGTTGTCTGTTTTTCCTTGAAAAATATTATATTCTTTGCAAAATTGATTCTCTTTAAGATGTTATGATGTGGTAAGCTACCTTAATGCAGTCAAGATATTTGACTAGAGTCCATCTGATTTATACAGGTATTTGAGAAACATGATTATGTGTGAGAGTATAACTTATAGCTAGCTGCATTTGTCATTTTCTCTGAGCAGTAGCTCCAAAAATCCAATAGCATTCATTTGGTATCCCAGGGTGGCTCTTCAGCTCTGTGCCCATGTTGGCCATTTAGGATTTTTCTTGTGTCTTTCAGGCATTGAGAATGCCAGCGACATTGCTCTGTACTCGGGCTTGGGCGCTGCTGTGGTGGCCGTTGCAGTCCTGGTCATTGGCGTCACCCTTTATAGACGGAGCCAGAGTGACTATGGCGTGGACGTCATTGACTCTTCTGCATTGACAGGTGGCTTCCAGACCTTCAACTTCAAAACGGTCCGTCAAGGTCAGCGGCGTAGGTCCCCTCAACACCTCGTCCTCAGGACCATAGAGACTACGCTCACACAGGATGCCCAGTGCTCTCCGGCCCTGTGTGAAGGTAGCTCTTGGCACTGACAGCCGCTACCTAATTGTCTTTACATGTTAGGAAACTAGGCTCTGTGGGGTAGTCGGCCTCAGTCCTTGGCTACTAGGAGGGTAAATGGATGTCAGTTTACCATGAGCAGCATTCTTCCATCTTTGATATGGAATAAACTTAGCAAGTTATTTTGTCTCAGATTATCCAACTTTCTATTTTAACAAGCTGGCCCCGAGGAGGACCAACTACTTCACCATAATCTCCCATTCATATGAATTATACTCTTTATTAGGTAGAGTTATTTGTGTTCTATTTTGTAGAAGTGGAAAAGACTTTAGAGAATCTCTCCTAGCCAGCAGAGGGAGAAAAATGAAGTTCCTAGCCTAAATGACTCTTACCTGTTGCCCAGTTGAGCCAATTTTTTGTTGTAGGAAGAAGGGAATCTATCATGTTGAACTATAGCAAGACTCATTTTCAAAACGGAGTCGTATAATTCTCTTTATATGAACCAAATCTGCTTCTGATTGCAAGATAGAGATGAGCCATACATGGGTTTTGGTTTAGAAAAAAAATAAAATAAAAGGAATTATCTCCTTTTAGAGGGTGAAACTTTTCCACCCTGACCCTTCCTGTCAATATTAACCACCTTTATTTCTATTTGTTGTGCATCTCTACTGCCCATGGCCCTGGACGAATAAGTTTCACTGCTTGGCAGTGATTGAGTAGTGACCGGTTCTGAAGTTGAACCCGAACATGGTAGAAACTGGAAGATGGCCAGTAGAGACAAAATGCTTTCCTGCCTGCCACTCATTTCTGGGCCCCAGAGGTTCAGGTCTGAGCCTGCTTGGCCTCAGAAAGGGACACATCCTGTTAGTAGTTATGATATGATTATACAAATATGTACCTAGCTTAATAGATATGATTTAATTAAAAATAAATTGAAAAAAGAACTGATTTTATACTGCATAAGAAACTGGAAATACTTCCATCAAGTAATAAGATCTCAGTATCTCAGACCATACCATTTTAAAACAAAAGAAATACAGTTGTTTCAGAGACAGAGGCTTTGAAGTCAAATAGATTAATCCCAAATTACTATATGATGTAGTTGATTGATTATCTTCTCTGTTTCAATTTTTAGAGCTATAAAATGGGGATACTTGTATCCACCTCAGAGGGTCCTCCTGAGGATGGAGTAACCTGGAATAACAAGGATTATAAGCCCTTGGCATATAGAGGGTGCTCAATAAATGTAATGAATAGGAGTCTACAAGCTAATGGTTTCCTCTTACTTTGGCACAGGATGCCAGTGTGTTCCGTAGAACAGCAGGCAGCAGGTGAGGGGGTGGTTCCCTCGCCTAAACATTTTGAGAATGCTGACTTGCATAAGCTGAAACATATCTCCATAGTGGGTCTCCTTAGAGCTTACATTGTATTGTGAATCTCTAAAAGAATATATAGCCTTTCCAAACTTACTTCACCATTTTGTTTTTATTTTTAACTAAGAATATCCCAAAGCTAGTGATTAAAGCAAAACTCTTTTATTAAAATTCTACTCTACCCTATAGTTATTGTGAAGATACACCTCACATTGATTCTCATATTATTTTCACCTCTGTTGTCTTGAGAGACATCCCTTCTGAGCAAATAAAGCCAGAAGGTGAATGGTGATGAGACTTTTCAACAGAATGCCGTACTTAGAGTGAACCAGGACGTTTTAAAAGGATTTCCAAAGGGAACCGTGGGGTAATCAGCCAACTTTCTTTAAACTCTAGATGGACTCTTATCATAGATAAATATTTGTATAATTAGGCATTTTCTCCTTAAGTTAGACTTAGGTGTAACTCTAGGAAATCTTTTTGCTGCTTCGCTTCACATAAGTGAGAAAGGTCTTTTAAAAGTGGCCAGAAAGGTGGTGAGAGCTCCAGGAGGTGAGGGCTTGAGATAAAATAGCCGTGAGACTCAGCAATATGATTTTTCAGGTCTTGGTGGAAGGGCCTGTTCCGAATTCTTTTCAGATGTGCCATGGTTCTCAAGTCCTGCTTCTTGCCAGGGAAGGCCATAAACAAGAACAAGGCTGAGACCTATAGAATTCAGTGCCGTTCCATTAAAAAGCACAGCTCCTGTATTGTGCCTGCATCTTGGCACCAGAGCCTCAAGCATGAAAAAAAAAAAAAAAAGCATCATCAAGGAGCCTTTAGATCTACAAAGCCATTTCATCTCATTTTGAACCTCCTCCTCTATGATTTTGGATTCTTAGAGCATCGGCACAAGAGGTGGGAAAAGCCAGGGTTATAGATTTCCTGCTGGCGTTGCTACAAATTATGAGTTAGAAGAACAATAGCGACTAATACAATATGGCCTAGAATTGCTACATTTTCAAAAATATCATACTTTAAACATTTTGTCAGGCCCCAAAGGAAAACTGTTTAATATGGTTTGGGTTTCAATTTGAGAAGTCGCATTGACGGACTGATATGGGTGGGAGGTTTGGGACCGGGGGTTATTTCGTTATTTACTAATAAATGAGATTACTTCATCACAAGAAAATAGCACAGCATTTCTTTTTAATATTTGGCCTAGAAAAAAAAAATCGGTTGAGCCCGAACAGATGAAAGTCCAATTTCTCATGTTTTTGTAAAGATTTTTTTTTTTTTTTCATTTGTTTCAAGACAGAAAGGAAGCCTTTCTCAGCTGCTCTGCCCGTGTGGGGCCTCTTTTCCCTGTCAGAGTGACATATGCGCTATTAGAGCAGACTGACTACTCAGACATGGCGTGATCCATGGGGTCTCCTGACCCTTTTGCTCTGAGGACACATCACTTCCTCTCCCAACTCCAGAAACGGCCCGGGATTCCACGTGAGATGTGCTGGCGCCAGGGCCGCTCTGGTTATAAACAGCCCTACCTAGTCACCGTGCTGTGTCACCCTTGGCCGTTTAAAAGGAACAGATGTTATTTTTGCTTCCAAACTGGATTGCAAAACATCTTTCCTCCTTTTTATTTTTCCTTTAAGCTTCTCTTTGCCAGTTCAGATAATCACATAAACAATAATACCTGAGTGAGTTGCCTGACGGGGTGGCAGGAACACTTGTTTTGAAAAGATGGCCTCCGAGGAGCTCTGCAAGAGGAGCGATTCGGGTCAGCGGCTTTCAGAGATCCACTGTGCAAGCCAGAGCTCCTGATCCCAAGGCCCCAGTCCCTCCTGTCCAGCCTGTGAGAGCTGCCATAGATTCTCGGGGCAGCCCTGAAGGGCAGCTGGCAAGAGCACGGATGCTACACAGTTGGCAGAGGCAGAGGTAAGGGGGTCACTGTGACGCCTCTGAGTTTCTGAGTGACAGAATGATTTTCTTTCACCAGGTAACTCCCTGCTCCTGAACTCTTCCATGCAACCAGACCTCACGGTCAGCCGAACGTATAGCGGGCCCATCTGCCTCCAGGACCCTCTGGACAAGGAGCTCATGACAGAGGCCTCACTCTTTAACCCTTTGTCCGACATCAAAGTCAAAGTTCAGAGCTCATTCATGGTGTCCCTGGGCGTGTCTGAGAGAGCCGAGTACCATGGCAAGAATCATTCTGGGACTTTTCCCCACGGAAACAACCGCAGCTTTAGTACAATGCATCCCAGAAATAAAACACCCTACATCCAGAATCTGTCATCACTCCCCACAAGAACAGAACTGAGGACCACTGGGGTCTTCGGCCACTTAGGAGGACGCTTAGTCATGCCAAATACAGGTGGGTGTCAAGTGTGCGTTTGTGTATTTCTGAACATTCTTTTAAATGTTTTATGTGTCTGTAATTATGTCTCATGAGATTCATTTTTAAGATCCTTACCGTCTTTGCTACTTACGTGGATCCCTAAGGCTCCCTGATTTATACAGCAAACCAGAACCGACACAGAGATTAGATTTGGCAATCTTCACCTCAGTGTGGAGGGTCCGCTCTATTTGATGCCCTGTTAGAATTGACAGCCATATTTGCTAGAAGGTTTTCGTGGCCCCCAGAGCTTAAGCCCCCTTGAAATATATTCCCTAGAACATGATCCGGAAGCACTAACTGAAAACATTCCTTGACAGGACTGAGAAATACCATGTTTTGTAGCCAAACGTGGTTTATACACTAGTAGATAATTTAGCGGAAGGACACCTGGAGTCAAATTTCCTCCGGAAGGGACCTAACACCGTCAGTGGCCATAGACCTTGCTTTAATGTTACTTTATGATAAGCAAGAATGCAGGTTCGGTACAGAGCTGTTCTTTTGAAAGCAGACTTCAAGTCCAGGGCTATATCACGCACACAATTAGTTCTCAAGAATTTTTTTCCTCCTGTTGCTGAGAAGGGAGATTTTCCCGATGTTTTGATAAGGACACATAGGGTGTACAGACCAGGTCACTTTTAAAATGGCATCCTATCTATGGATTAGTCTTCAGAGTTGCCATCTAAGACCTAACTGGGTGGCAGGAGAAGGCACTGTCTCTGATTTCTAAGCAACGAGAATTAGGTAGTGCTGTGAATCATTGCTGGTTGGCTGCTGAAAGGAAAGAGCACACTTGTCAGTAAGTGTGACAGAACAGTCAGACAGCATTGAATCAGGACCATCAGGGCCTCGACAGCCTTCCCTCTGAGCTACAGCTAACCACCCTCTCCAGATCAATCCTTTTATCCTCTAAATTGAAATCTCCAGTAGGACTAGTCTGAAGCTCCCATTGCAGCTAACTGACCCTATGGCAGCTTAGTGACTTGACCCCGCGCTTTGGTTCAAGTTGAGAAATGTCATGGTCTCCTGCCTCAGTTGCTTCCTGAGAAATAGCCCTCCAATGCAGGCCTGCTCATGATTTTGTGTTCTGAATTCTCAGTTCTCAAAATCTTCCTTGGTTGATGTCTTAGGACACTGGTAAGAATCTTCGTTTAAACGTGCGCAAGAATCAACGGGTGACGTAATCCTCCCTGGTCATAATTGGCAGTCAGGAGGCTCAATGTGGAATGAGTCAGTCAGTCATGCTTACCAAGTACCTTTCTTGTAAGAATCTATAAACTAGAAGTGTGGGTTTTGGGAAAAGAAAATGATGCAAACCCCTCCTTGAGAACAGGATATAGTGATTAGAATTCTTTTCCTAGCTCAGTATGGGGTACTTCAGGGGCCCCCAGTAGTTATCTGCTGAATAAACTGGCCCACACTTTTCCTCTCTCTTCCCATCTTTGTGTGTGTTTACACATGTGGAAGGCATGCCAAGATCAACCCATTCATTGGCCTTGCTTGTTTAACGTTCATCAAAGAACATGAGATGAAATCATGAAACAGATTTTTCTTTTTCTTCCCTTCTGACTTAAAAAGCACTTGTGTTGAAATCTAAAAGTTCTGATGGCATTGCCTGATTCCCAAACACTTCCTCTGCAAAAGGGCATTTTCAAAGCTTCTAATAAGAAGCCCTGGACAAGATTGAAGCTGTTCACTGGGAATGAGTTTGAGGAAAAATAAGTGTGGGGAATTGAAACATATGCTATGTTATTTGCAGAACATAAATGCAAAATATGCCCTAGGGGGATAAGTGTAAAGAAGCAAGGCACGGCAATTAAATTGTTCTAATGCCATCCTCCCAGATTATTGTATGGTGCCTGGCAATGATTTTTCAAAAGGGATGGGATGGCCCCCACTCTGTAGAAATCATTTATTATGCAAAATATGAAGCAAGAAATTCAGACAGGTGGTTCTGTTGTCATATGAAATAAAAGGCTGTCAGGGTAGCAGGTGGAGTTTGGGGGAGAGTATGTTTCTTTAATCAGAAGTAACTGGTGAGTGACATATTGAAAATGGACACTTCTTTAGGGGCCCACAGGCATAAGGATTCCCCACTACACCTTTCATTCTTCATAAGATACTGTTCGCCACCCACACTACCACCCATCTTGACCCTGCCTCTGTGTTTGACTATGTCCCATCTCCATTTACAATTTGCATGTTTAAAGTGGGAGGAGGGAAGTGTGTTCAAAAGATAATCATAAAATTTCTGATTGAAGGAAAGATGAAATCGTTTAAAGCTCTAATGATCCTGTAGATTCAGGTCGTATTTAGGAGTATTATGAATAATGTTTCAATCTGAACATAGGGAATTAAGCTGACTTGAAAGGAATGAGATATGATCTGTTCTACAAACAGCCCTATCTCAAAAGTCTACACATATATTTATTCTGATTTGATATGGGAGTTGACCATCAGGCACTGACTGATCTAGAGAAGAGACCATGTCTCAGAACCTGGCTTTAAAAAAAAAAAAAGTTTTGAATCCTATTACTTCATCCATTCAGGATGTTTTTTGAGTGCCTACTCTGTGCCAAGCATTGTACAACATGTTATTGATGTAATGAGCCATCATTACTTTTTTATTTTACATGCACTATATGATTTATTTGAAAGTTTGCAAAAGGCAAGCTAACCAACACGTCAGAAAGCAAAACATGACCATTTGCATTGGAAATTAAAAATTGGACTCTAAAGGGCACAAGGCAACTCTGTGGAAATGGCAGTGTTCTATGTCTTGATCATGGTGGTCATTACATGAGAGAATGCATGTCAGAAACACATCAATTTGTACTCTAAAAATGGGTACAATTTCTTGCATGTGAATTGTACCTTAAAAAAAGAAAAGAATGGGAAAAGAAAAATGGGAGCACAATGAAGTTATTATTTTGGGGTAATTGCTAAAGTAATTTGCTAAATTGCATCCTTGCTTGATGTTGCCTCCCTTGCTTCTATATCCAAGCCAAGGAATAAGAACATGGGGTGCCTCGGTGACTCAGTCACTTAAGCAGGCTCAGGTCATGATCCCAGGGTCCTGGAATCGAGCCCCACATCAGGCTCCCTGTTCAACAGGGAGTCTGCTTCTCCCTCTCCCTCTGTCTGCTGCTCTCCTTGCTTGTGCTCTCTCTCTCTGTCAAATTTTTAAAAATTAAGGGGTAAGGACTGAATGTCTCTACTGTCACAAGGGCCTAGGTCGTCTAAAAGGGAGGCAACAGAGGAAAACCACTGTGTCAAACTAAGAGAGAATACATAATATCTAGGGTGTACATTCAGCTTGACATCCACACACAGATTATCCTGTGTATTACAACTTCTGCTCAACAGCAGGGAAGGATGTACTGAAGTCCACTTCATTTGGCAACTACATTTAAAAAAGAACAGGAAATGAAAGGAGGAGCCTGATCAGAGCCTCCTAAGTATGGCAATTACAGTTCCATTGACATTAAAGTCCAGAATATAAATGGATACTCTTGCTGAAAAGCTGTAAGCAAGATTTAAATGTGCCTCATTCTTAGTGCTGGCGAACGATACTGATGATAACTAGCATGTTACTGAATAATGCTCATAAATGTGCATCACAAATTACTTGTTTTGCAATGAGTCTTGCATTCCTTGATTCTATAGCAGCTAACAGGCACATAGAAGGATATCAGTAAAGCCTGCCATCTCTAGATGTAAATTACCATCAGCAACCTGAAAGCTTTCTGTGCAATTACATTAGCTCTAATGAAAGGGGGAAAGGTGGGAACTACATTATTCAGAGAATAGGAGGATGTTCTGAGATTTTATTTTGCGAAGATCTTACTGTGTCTCTATTTCATTTCTTTTTATAAACAAGAAGCTACATTAAAGAGCATCTCTGCCCTGTCTAGATTCCTCTTTCTTGGCCAAAGTGAAATATTTACTTCGCAGTAGACAAGAGGAGAGAAAGGACATTGCAGACGCAGTGTGATGTGCCTTCCTGGGCCTTCCCCCCTCGCGCTGTAGGATTTTGCTGAAGTTAGGCTGCTGATTTTTTTCTTATTTGACACCACCATAAATATGGTTACGTTGCCTTTAACTTTTATCTTTTTTAGCTTCAGTTTGCAAATAGAGGACCAAATACCAGCTATACAACAACCTACAATGTCCCTAAGCTTATCCATGCTTTTTTTTTCCCCCTCCAGTTTTCTTGACAAAATACAGTACTCCATTGATCACCTCTTTAAACTTACTTTGAGGTACATTATTTATAAGACAATTTCATACCAGGCCTGAGAAAAGCATTAGAGGTCTCGCCCACCATCTCAATACCTTTTCAGGAAATGACTGGAGAGAGACAAGATACTGCAAAACATTCCTAAATTTTGCAGCAGATTAACAGATACACTGATAAACTCTTACAGTCTCAGATATGTTCGACAGTGCCTGGTCTCAGGACACCCAGTCTTTTAAGAGAATTAAAAAATGCCAGGAAGACCTTAAATTAAAAACCTTGAGTATGCAGTCAAATAACATGCTCCTCTTTATGTCACTTCTGGGAAACAATGTTTTCTCTATTATTATCTTGGACTTTTTAAACTTTTCAAAGATCAGGATTTCATAAATTGCTGTGAGATTTGTGTGTGTGTGTGAGAGAGAGAGAGAGAGAGCGAGAGAGCACACATCTATAAGGTGCTCGACTGAGGGGCTTAGAGATCATTGAAATAACCTCTTGACTTTTTCTGTTTTAGGGGTGAGTTTACTCATACCACATGGCGCCATCCCAGAAGAGAATTCTTGGGAGATCTACATGTCCATCAACCAAGGTGAACCCAGGTGAGAAACAGAGAAGCATGACATATTGATGACATTTTGAATATGGAATGGAGCTTCTGCAGAAATTCTGAGGTTTTTAAGATAACTTGGTGTGAAAGTGTGCAGCTAAAATCTGTGAGTTACTTGGCTACATAGAGGGGAAAAAACCAGTTGCAAAACTATTGGCTAGCATGAAAACATACAGAGCTGGCTCTGCAATTTTGGGTAACTAATCTAGGTCACTGACCTCTCGTCTGCAGACACTAAATGTAAAACTGAATCGGTAGGCAAGGCATTAGCAGGGCCCCTCCATCAATAATAACTGCTTCACAGAGTCTTCTTCTCAGAACAAAACAAAACAAAACAAATCATCCCAGGAGGTGTCCTTTGGGGCTAGGCATTATGCAAATGCTGAAAATGACTGACCTATCACCTTTTCAGGTCAGCACAAGACCTGCTGCTCTAGGCTGAGAGCGGATTTCTCAGGTAATCTTCCTCAATGTGAAAGTACCATCTACGCCACAATAGTTTTCAGGTCTGACAAATTTCAGTAGCATTAAATTCAATTACATGAACAAATACAAATCTTGTTGCGGAGTCTTTTAATGAAAGTAGTTGGTTATTTTCTTAGCGCAAGTATAATATTTGTGGAAACGTTGCTTTCCTCCACACAAGATCAGCCCAGCTCCTCTTTAGAAAGCAATTTCTCTCATAAACTGGATGTATACCTCTGGCATTTTCCAACTTAACATCTTGGTTATTTTAGACTAGATTTTCTGTTGTGAGCAAAGAACACGTGAAGGAAAAACACTGAAAGGAAAAACAGCCAGAGAAACAGATGGCTTAAACAGATTCTGATAGCTGTCTCCATGAAAGGATTTGTTGGTGCCCAGTAGTTTTAACTTTCTTCTCGAGAGGAAGCTTGGAAGAAGTGGAAAAGGCTCTGCTAGCTGGCTGTTGGGTGAGGCTGTCAGAGGGCTTGCTAGTAGGCCATGCTGTGGTTGGCTCTCCTGCTATCTTCTCAGTCCTATAGAATGAGATCCCTCACCTGTGCTCCTGAAGGCACCTCCACGTGCAAATAGAGGCCACCAAGGTGCAGAGGGGTTTGGACACTTTATTCAGAACCTCGGTTAAGCAGACCTAAAAATGGAGTTTCCTAGATAAGAATCACCTCTTTTTTTAGCTCTTTGGTGGACTTATTTGAGAAACCATACCTGTTTAAAATTTAAGTCAGGGTTCATTACATGTATGCTGATGCACATTGAGTACCAAGCAGTATCCAGTCAGCCTGCCCGAATCGTGACCTCCTGCCAACCTTTGCCCTTGCACCCTTCTTTCCTTATAATCCATCCACTGAGCCTACATACAGCTCTTTCCTCTCAAACCCAGTATCTTCCGCCTCACTATGTGAGAAACAACTCAGGGCTAGTTTCCATCTTCAAAGGCACACAATTTACAATTCACCTCAAGTGCCATCTCTTACAAGAAGCTACATCTGAGGAGGTCAGAGCTAGGATGTGCCAAAAGGCATTAAACATACAGCACTTATGTGGGAAATGTCACTTGAGATGCCCTCTCAAAAGATAGGTTTGGCCTGATGTGGTCACCTCATGGGCCACCACTAGCTCTGTAAGTTCTGTGCTAACCAGTTCGGTTTATCCATCTGTATCTAAGAAGTGAGTTTATTACTGCTGTCCAAAACAGTGGACAGATACAGGAACGGTTCATCCAAGACTTCAGATCTCTGAGGTGTGCATTTTCCTGTATATTAAATGGAGAACAAAGTACCATTGTCAGAGCACACATGCCTTTTCATGTTGCTCAAACCTTCCTACGTGTTCCTGGCTCTTAAGAAAATGACCAGTCCCCGGGCTCCTGTTCATTTAGCTCGCTTGACAATCTCACTCCCTTTCAAGAAGCTCCAAACTATTTATCAAAACACTAAAAATAGCACATGCCTTTCTGCTGCTACTTTTCTTAAGCTTGGTGAATTTTTTTCTATCCCTAACAGGAGGCTGCTTAGATCTAAATTCTTCAGCTTTTAATCCTGTGGTTAATCAGAAGTCCACAAACATGGCACTACTTAGTGTCACCTTTCCTTTGCAATGTCACTTAAAAACCCATTTTCATTTTATGCTGTCCTTCTGTCATTCTGAACTTGTGCTCAGAATATGGCCTCTTTTTCTCACCGTCCATAGACCTAAACATCACCGCTCTCTTTAACCTCTGACTCTCCCTCGCTTCCACACACAGAATTACAGGCAGATCTTCCAAACAGCCTTTTATGCTATATTTAAAGTCCATCCCATTTTCCTATTGATGGTACCTTTCTGTTGCTTTTTTCTGAGTTACATCCTGGGATAGAAGGGTGATGATTTAGTGGAACTGTCACTAAAATCATTGATCCAAATTCACTACCAGATTCCCAGAGATAGGGCTGTGTGGAATGAATCACACACTTAAAATAACTCTCTGTATTCAAATAGGCTCCAATGGTTATATTTTGAAACTTGGGTAGGTTTTAAGTGAGGGTGTTCATTGTATGAATTGAATGCACCCTGCCCCTCTCAGGAGGTCCTACTTCTATTGCTGGGAAGCCTCCGGGAGGAGGCTCTGTACTTTCCTTTAAATGGAATGATGTCATTCTTCAATGTCCCTGCTCTGTCTACACGTTCAGGCTTGAATGATCATTTTAATGAATCTTTTCCAGCCTCCTGCAGTGATCTGGACCTTTGGTTACTCATAAGACTTCAGAAATTATCTCTGTTGACTTTTTGTGTGTACATACATATTAAATGGTTTGCTGGACGAGGACTTTGCATTCTTGAAAAAGTAATAATTGCCTCTGCTTCCATGTAACTTGCAAAGTGCTCTCACATGCATTTGACTCATTTAAGTCTTCAGTCATGTCAAAAGAAGAGGATTTTGTAGCAAATTTAGAGATAAGAAAAAAAAAAAACAATCTAAGCAAATGAAGGTTTTAAGAAGCCAAGCTGCTTTCCAAGGGCGTGTTACTTTACTGGCAGAGCTGGGATTTGACTTTAGGTTATCTGACCACAATTCTAGTGCTCACAAACTAAAGGATATCATCTCTCCCTAATGTCAGAGACTTTATGGAAACAGCTTTCTGACTTTCAGCTCCGACTCTTGGCCCCTGTAAAGAGGCATCCTCTGGAATCACTGTCTGAGCACTGACAATTAAGCAAGACAGAAAGTCAGGATCAGGTTAAACTTTCCTTAGAAGTACATCAGGTAAATTGCTGTTGTTACATCATAGAACTGAGAGCACAGAGGCTGGAAACAGGTCCCACTAAATTGCTGGATCTTAGCGGACAGAATGTTAGGAAACTTCCGAGGTCAGTGACTAGGAGTGTGAGCTCCACTCTCAGAGGCCTTGGGTTCAGATCTAAGCTTCACTGCTGTTATCCATATAACCTTAGAGAGATTCATAAAACTATAACTCAGATGTGTCCTCCTCTGAAAAATAATAGATATCCACCTTATAGGGGTATGGTGGGGTTGCATGACTCACAGTGATGCAAAAATCTAAAAGATGATAAAATAGGTGTTCTCTCCTCATTGCTACACTTAATGTTTGGCAAAGCATTCTACCTAGAGTATATCCTTTAATCTTCATGTCGAGCCTGTATGGTAAACAGAATATGATTATCCTAATTTTTATAGATTTGAAAATGAACACCAAGAAAAGTTGGTAAACTTGACTTAGATTATAGCAAGACTAGGCACCAAACCAAGAGTGTCTGACTTACAATGTATTATGATGTTACATCATAATCCCTACCTTAAGGTGCAATTAGGTATGTTACCTATGAGTCCAGTAAAGCACACTTGGTGAAAGAGAAATGGATGGGGAAGGGCTCAGATTTGGGAAGGCCGTGATAACTTTGCAACTCAAGGTAGAACAACACTGCAGTAGGGGATCTTATGGAAAACCCATGGAAAAATACAAAATGGCCCTTAATCTAGTCTAAGTATAGACTTATAGATGGGGTATGGAGAGAGTGGCTTCCAGGAGCCATCACTTGACCTGAGTCTAAGGCATCAGTAGACTTTGGCCAGGCAAAGAAGGCATAAGGGCAGTACCTCAATTTCCAGCTCCAGGATACGTTTTCCGTTATCTATGTAACATAAGAAGGGTAGGGGGAGTGGTTAAATCCAGATATCTTTCCCTGCTTTAAGTCATTATCTTAAGTAGCTTTCTTCCAACTGTACCCTAGGCCAGGGCACAGATCAGACAAAGAGTTAGGTTTTATGCACTGCCCACTCATGGATTAGAGGACCTTTAGTGATATCACAAGAACGGGAACTAGAAGAGCCTCACAGAAAGGCAAAGGCATGAAATTTGGGCTGCCAGAAGTATATGCTGGTAGAAGCCCTAGGGCTCCTCCTAGATCTGGGGTATTTAATCAGCTAGCTCAATACTAAACATGGCCTCCTTTCCCATCAGCCCCTTCAGAGGGCAGGAAAGCAGCACTGTTCATTCTCCAAAGCCCCCTTTTTTTCCCAAATTTCAATTTGAACGAATCTGGGGTTGTTGTTGCATCTCTACAGAAGCTTTCAGGGAAAATTTTTTCTCATCCTCTCTGACCAGGTTTTGATAATTTTTTTAATTATTTTTATTATTTTTTTTATTTATTTTTTTAATAAAATGCAGGTATTTCAACAAGAGAATTAAAGTCTCATTTCAGAGACTCCCCCCACATGTAGTAAAATAAGAAAATGATGTGGATGCAGCAAAGCCTTCTCTCTGCTCCTCCCCCAGCTCCTGCACCCCTCCACCCCATAGTTGGAGAGTAGAGAACTGGACCAGAAAATTATTATATGGAGCTTTCTTCCAAGAAGCAATAAAATGAAACCAAAGGCAAACACTCATTTCTTTTTCCAATTACACTGTCATGTGGATATCCCTGACCAAATGCTTAAACTGGAATAGGAAATATAAGTAATCTTATGAAGAATTTACAAAAGGACACATATTTTGGAATTTGGGCTCAGCCCAGATAGTGTGTTTCAACCACTTTTTCTCTTCTGTTTGTTTGTTTGCTTTGCTGTTGAATGGTATGACCCACTGGGTACTTCTAGAGGTGAAGATCAGGGAAGTAGACACGGTAGTGTTATGAAACATTACCTGTTTTTAGGGTGCCTTGATGGAGCAACAGTTTTAATGGCAAAGCATGAGGTAAGACCATATACGAGACTAGGAAGATGCAAAAAGTCACCTTGGGAAATGAAGAAAGTTTCTTTCCTGGTAATGGCTCACAGTTAAACATGGCGGTGGAGGCTGCTCCTGTGGAATGACGTAGCTTTGCCACCAAGGTAGCAAGAACAACAAGCATGCACACACACATACGTCCTCATGTATCATACCTAGCAGAAGATACAAACACCAAGAAACACCTTTAGGCTAATTTTGACCTCATTTCTACAAGAGTAAGAAAACCTGGGTAGGTTGCCCATGCTTGTAAAAATGAAATTTTAATGAATGAATCTGTAGTAGACTAGTCTTTATATTAAAGTGGACATTTGAGGCCATTCTAAAACTCCTTGTCACAGTAAAATAGGAAACCACACACACTTTCCTGGGGCCTCCCAGAGCTCTGATTTCTCACAAGGTAAAGAACCCTGGCCACTGGGCTACTGCAGTTAGTGTGGAGGTCCCCAAAACAAGAGCACCTGCCTTTGGCTCTCCCCTGCCTGACACCAGGTGTCTGACTGTTCAGGACATTGCCACCAGGGAGAAAATCTGATTAAAAGCTTCTGGGTTGATTTGTATCTCTGTTGGGCTTCTCCAGGTTGGGGGACCTACCCACTATGCTCTGTCTCAAGCCATCGCCCAGCTCAGACCAAAAACACTGCACCTTCTCACTGCAAAAATATGTTGTAGATGGGATCCCTGGGTGGCGCAGCGGTTTGGCGCCTGCCTTTGGCCCAGGGCGCGATTCTGGAGACCCAGGATCGAATCCCACATCGGGCTCCCGGTGCATGGAGCCTGCTTCTCCCTCTGCCTATGTCTCTGCCTCTCTCTCTCTCTCTCTGTGACTATCGTAAATAAATAAAAATTAAAAAAATAATAAAGTCTAAAAATGTTGTAGACTTCTGGAAATGTTTTCACAATTAGTATTAGAGCTCAATGTAGTCCATGACTATCAAGTCCCAAATGCATCCAGTACTGTGGAGCAGGATAAAATGCAATCCCTTCTGTAAGTTTATTTCTGGTCAAGGTGATGGTTGGAGAACAGAGTTATATATATGTTGCAGAATGTTTGGGAGTACAGTGGATTTCTTCTGTGTTCTGAAAATTGACAAAGCACAGAGCTGATTTATAAAAAAAAGAGAGAAGTGCCCCCACATTCTAAGCCAAAGGCAAATTTTCCCACCTCCCTGTAGAACTTTCCAAGAAGCATCATTTTATCAACATGGACAGTACTGCTCCTCAACACACTTACACACCCTGCCCTCTCCCTCCCTATTGATAAAAGAAAGGGACTAGGAGAGAGGAGTACAGGTATAAAAACATGGCTGCCCCTGCTCTCTCCAAAGTCAAAGAGATTAACCCCAAGAGAATTACTCATAAAGTCTGTGGGAGAATTGGACACTGATGTTTGATTTTCTCATGGTTTGTACATTTGTTGACTTGTTCCATGCTGCTAAAGCCAAGAAGAGAGGGGCAAAGGGTATTTCTGTTATTCCCAGGTCCCCATCCTCCCAAGGGGTTGGGCAGATTGATCTGAGTCGGAAGGGAGTGGAGGTGAAAATGAAAACAGGATTGCCAGGGGCCAGTGCAATGTGTGGCAAAGAAGTCAAAGAACAAGGTCAGGATGGTGCCAGATGGGGACCAGTTGGCAGAAGTAACAGACCAGCAAGAAACTACAGAGGCTCCATGGCAACTGCTTCAATCCCATCACCAGCACCCTCTGTCAGGGAGGATTTTTGGAGCACCTGCCTATCTGTACCAATTCCAGTAAGGGTTATCTTAAGACACTTAAGTCATCCAAGAAAATATTACCACCTTGTCGCAGGTGGTTATATAAGGAGATGGTGTGTTTTTATATCCCTGCTCTCCACCATAGTGCCATAGGGATACACTTGTGGATGAGGGAATACAGGAGGGAGCAGAATCCTCCAGACCAAGCATCAAGAGCCCTGTGTATGTGCGAGTGCATGAGTATGTGGATACGTGTGTCTGTGTTCCTGGTATTGGGGAGCGGGGGTGGAATTTTGAATCAGATGTAAGATTAAATTTCTAAAATAGTTTTTAGGTCTTATATGTTTTATAAATAAACTATTTTAATAGTTATAGAATCAAAATGAGAAGTCTTCGAGGGACCCTGTTACCATGGGTAGTTCCACTAAGCACAAGTGTTAGCAATTATAACCGACCCTTGAACAGCACAGTTTTTAACTGTGCACATCCACTTATATGCTGATTTTTTTTCAATAGAGTGCTCTAAATGTATTTTCTCTTATGAATTTCTTAACATGTTCTCTTCTCTAGCTTTATCATAAGAATACAGTATATAATACATGTAACATACAAATACGTATTAATCAACTGTAAATGTTCTCGGTAAGGCTTCCAGTCAACAGTAAGCTGTTAAGTTTTGGGAGAGTCAAAAATTATACTCATTTTCAACCATGTGGGAGTGGCCCCCCAACCCCCATATTGTTCAAGGGTCAACTTGTACTAGGAAAACTAGAGCCACCTAATACCATAATAGATGAAGTCCCCAAAGTAAACCCAGTTACTCAAATCACCGAGGATATTGCAGCACGATACATGTGGTGACAAAGACACACAAAAGTTAACCAGGGGCAAAGGGATGGACCCTGTCTAAAGGCTCAGTCAGGGAAGGTTTCCAAGAGGAAGTAACAATTGACTTAAAAATAGAAAGTGAGGAAAAGGCTTTCCAGTCAAAGAATAGAATGTGCAAAGGCACGGTGGTATAAATAGCTTCATATATTTTGGAACTAAGCAAATCTGAACAAAATATGAAAGGAGGAGTGATAAGGACTAGACTATGTAGAGGGAGGGTTATTTGCTGCCTAGGGAAAACTGACATTTACCTGGTAGATAGGGTTGGGGAAAGATAAGCTTCAGGAGACCTGGTCATATTTACATTTTCAGTGTATTATCTTCTACTTTATCTCCACGACCACTTTCCAGTTGAAGGCTTCCTTATACCAGCACCTTCTTTGTGAACACAGTGAAGATATGTCTCATTTTACCTAGCACAGTTATTAATAGTGTCCTTCTTCATCCTCAAAAGTATCTGAGTTTGGACAATAAATTACAGTCATCCTACATATGAATGTCCTTGTCTTTGGTTGTGCACAAGAGATTGGGAGTGGGGGAGGTGTTAATGTGAGAGATGAAGGAGTCAAAGATACTTCTCAGAATTCTGCTTTGGGAACTGATGATTAACTAGTTAAGAGAGATTTGTCAGCTGAAGGTCACCTGAGAGTTTGTGATAATGGTTGCTCCAGGAGCCACTTTGGATTTCTTTCCAGGGAATAAACACAGCCCGTTGAATTACAGGAAAAGGAGTAGAAAGGAAATTGATTAAAGAATAAATCAATACAACGCAAAAGTAATATTTGTAACCAAGACAAAAGACAACTGCTGAATCGAAATCCCATGTTGAGCTTTTGGCTAGAGTGTGTGGCAGTAGTACACTTTCAGCAAAACATCACGATATTGGGTACAGACCATGCCCGCCTGCTGTGTGCAGGGCACAGTCTTCTGCCTACCTTTGTTTTCTTTGCCTCTCTAGTTGGGTAAGGATCTGTAAGTCCTAGAGTTCACTGAAGTGAACTGATAACATACATAACTTGTCAATCAAGTAGTGTAGACACAGTTATTGGCATCCCAAGAGTTAAAGAATGATCAGAAATGAGATGATGGGGGATCTTGAGAACACGGATTCAAAAGGCCTGAGTTCCAACTCTCTCATGCCACCTATAGCCTGAATGACTGTGAGCAAGTTATTTTCTCTGGGCATCAACTTTACCATCTAGAAATATTGCATGGTGAGGACAAAATGATGTCACATATGAGAATTCTGGTGAAAAGTATAAAGTACCATACAAATACTATATTTTGATATTATTTTCTTTCATCTGGCCTTATTTTTTTTAAATTATGTAGATAAGTTCTCTAGAGTCCATGGAATTTGCTTTAGCTCTGTCCCAAAGATGCTGGGTTCCTTTTTGACCGCTACTACATCCCTAGATTCACAGGAAAGATTAATTCAGTGATAGCAAATGTTTTAATTGTTCACTCTAAAATCAGAGCCTTGTGAAGATATGAAGAACTCTTGGCATCAGTTCCACTGAGTCTTCTTTGATCTCTCATCACACTGGAGCCTCTGATTTATATTCTAAAGGTATACTATGTGGAGTCCAAACAGTGGACTCCAGTGGGCTGGTGTTCAGAGAAGGAGATCAGTGAGCCGGGCAGGCGGCTTATGCCACCTTGAACAAGCTTTGTCGGGCTCTCTTTACTAGATAGTGATGGATAGAGGTGAACAGATTATTTCTGTCACCAGTTCTGTTCAGTGCTCAGCCATAGATTAGAATCCTGCTTGTTGCTTTAAGTGAGGTTTTCAAAATTTTTATTGGAAGAATCAGAATGGCAAATATCTATCCTTTGGAGAGGCTTTGGCATTAATGAGCTCTGTATCAGGCAGAGGGAACTACTAAGGAGGAAAGGTGCTTTCAAAGGAATAAACAAAGGGACTCTTTCCACTAGTGCAAGGGAAGCAAATTGCTGCCATTTGGGAAACACATTAATTCTTTCAGGCTACCACTGCCATGCAGTGTGATAAAAGGGGCAATTAATCAAATGGTATCTTAATGGCTTAGAAGGGTTAATGCACCTTTAGCTGAAGACTGTGCTCTTTACTGCAGTGAAATCACACTGGCTCCTTCACAAAGTCATTTAGGTTAGAACAGAATGCCATTACCCCCAAAATGAGAGGAAGGGAGAGAAGAAGAAAGGAAGAGGGAAAAGAAAAGGGGGGGGCCTGGAGAACTCTTACACTGTCGTTGTATGATCTGCTTTATCTTTTTGGAAAGAATTTCCCCGTACCACGCTCTTCCCCGTTCCTTCCACCCCACACCCCCTTGGTCCACAAACAAATATGTATAAATAAAAATTGCCGTCATTTTCATCAGAGTATGTTTGAAGCCCCTGTGAGCTGACAATATGAAGTGATTAGATCAGTCCAGAGGAGTCTTTAATTAAAGATGCCATTGACAAGATAACAATGGTTTGTGAATGTTGTTAATAGGTCCGAATGGAAGGTGCTCCTTAATTCAATAAGAAGAAAGTCATCAGTTCATGAGTTTGATTGCACATTGTAAAGGATCACCACATACTGTAATTATTTTTATTTGTATGTGCCATCTCTTTTATTGCCCACGCTGGAAGTAGAAATAACCTGTCCTATTAAGATATTTAATATATATCATCCTTTCCACTTCACTTAGTTATAGCCTAATAAAAATACCGGGAGAACACACTAGCCCACACTGAGGCTGGTCTCCACGCTTTCTAAGACAATCCACACCACCCTTTAAAAAACGTAGATGGCTAACCTTCTAACTCCTTTGGTTATCATCTTTAAGGCAAAGGAAAAGTCACTTCTCAGGACTCTGTAAAGTCACATGCAGATATGAAGCTTCAATCTGGAAATGAGAAGTGGCATGCCCAAAGGTCAACCGACACCTCTGTTCAGTTGTGTAGTGTCTTGGAGACAACAGGGGATCAGGAGGCAGAAGCAGAGGGATTTCTAGGTTCTAACTTTAAAGTGAACAAGCCATAAAAAGTCAGGTAGCAGACAGAGGAACACTCCCCCGCATGGCCAAAGATGTCCACATTCTGATCCCTAGAACCTGCGAATGTTATCCCACATGATGAAAGGCACTTCACAGGTGGAATTAAGGTTAAGGACCTTAAGAAGGAGAAATTACCCTGGATTATGCAGGTGGGCTCATGGAAGGGTCCTTGTAAGAGGAAGGCAGGAGTATCAGAGTCAGATACAAAGATGTAAAGATGCTCTGCTAGCAGCAAGTAGAAGAGGGGCCTCCAGCCAAGGAATGTGAGTAGCTTCCTGAAGCTGGAAGGGGCAAGGAAATGGATTCTTCTCTAGCCCCTCACAAAGGAACATGGCCCCTCTGACACCTTCATTTTAGCTCAGTGAGACTTCTGACCTATAGTACTGTATAATGTTTGTGTTGTTTTAAGCCACTAAGTCTATGATACAGTAAAAATGGGAAACTACCCCAAGCTCCTGTTGCAAATAACTGACCTCAGTGCCCTGCCATCCTAAGACTCAGTCCCTGGAGTACACTCTTTCAACTCTCATGCCAGTGTCTTACCTTAGAAATGCTAGGTTTGGGGAATATGTCCCCAGGAACTTCTGTTCTGTCTCCTGCCTGCCCCGACACATATCTTTCAACCACCACTGCTAACAGGACTGGAGAGTCTAGTCCCTGCTCTGTCACAAGCAAGGTAGGACTTTGGCCATGTCACTCTACCCCATGTCATACCCCATGTTTCATCATTTCAATCAATGGCTGATAATCCCTTGTCTTTTCCCAGGCTAAAAGAAAACAATTTAGGAAAAAGACTCAGGTTTGCTCCAGAAGACTCTGTTTTTCCCATTCAAAATGTGAATCCATAGACAAATTGGCAGATATAAAAACCATGGTAGCCGTGTGCTGCAGAGACCCACACACTCCCCTTCCCTGTCTTTCACCCTAAGGCATCTCAATGAGCTGCTATCCCGCTCCTCCTAGTAAACAAGGTGAACACAAGCCCGACACTGCATGAAAGATGAGGCTTAAATTGTGTCTAGGAATTGGTGGCTTACACATGATTTGTGATTTCTTTAGTATATTAATTGGTAAACACCTAGGCATGTGTGTGTAAACTCAAGCCGTTTAACGTATGCAAACGGTTTAATCTCTCTGTGGGATTGCTCACATTTCAGCAAACTCAGATATGCACTCCAGGAGGAATGTAATTCCCCTTCTGCCCCAGCCCCCTTCATGCCATCTCCCTGCCTGCGATCCTATTTCAGATAATACCAAGTGGGTGACCCAGATCTTTAAACCTTTTCATTGTAGAGCATATGCTTCTATCCTCAGTGAATTGTGCTTGTTGCTTGTTGTAATCCACTGTTCTCACTGCTCCTTTCCCCACCCCTGCTAATGTAGTATAATGGCTTGATGAGCTGTAGCATTATTTCCAGTTACTACTAATCAACCCTCCCAACCTGACATCCTTGCTTATTAATTCACAAGCTGCTTAGATGTAGGACGGTACCTGAGTGGTTGTATTTTCCACCACAGCAGCATCATCCGAGGCCTTAAGACTGAGCATTTAACCTTGACCACCTCCAACCTCCATTTCAGAAGCCTACCCTCTCTTATTGGACAGACAACCAAGCCCCTGTTTTTCAAGAATTGCACAATCTTTTCTCAAAAGTTAGTGCCAGGGCTATCTTACAGGTAAGGAACACAAAAAATATGGAAAATCCCAGAAATACAGAATCTAAATCTTAACTGGCGGTGTCTACAAGTATTTTGAGTCAACCGCCCAAAGAATTCTGAACCACTCTTAGTTTCAGGCCTGCATAATACTGAAAGAGGAGTCTCCTATGATAAAGAGAAGATTTTGCTTAACTTCTCTCTTTGTCCTCTGTTCTACTCCTCACCCCCTTTTCTCCTTTTCCAAAAGTCTTTTCTTAAATCATACATGGCAGTTATGGAATGAAAGTCCTCTGGAGACGTGCTAATGGTGTTGGGGTTGACTGATGAGCCACACTTGGCTTTTGGGGACTCATCTCCACAGGAGATTCTATGATATTGTTTTCCTGGGGCTTGTCTGAACGATCTGGTCAGAGCTGGAGAATGAGACAGGTATCAGACTCAAAACAACAGGAATAATAAACCCTCACACCTTGATTTTCATCCACAGCAATGTTTAGAATTCAGGGCAATATAGGAGGTTTTTAATGAAAGAGAATAATAATAGTTAAAACTATGTATCTTCCTGGGCAGGAAACTGTAGGAGGCTGGAGCTACCTTGTTTTCTGAGCTCCAGTCTTAAGACTAAGTACAGCCTCCATCTATCTGCCTTTTATGTCTATTCCATTAAAATATGATTTAATTATGTATCGACCCGGGGTCTGGCATAGTAAAACTATCATTACTCTCCTGCCTGCATTCCTGAGTGATACTCTGGGTAAAGGTGATCAAACCTACATTAATCTATAATATAGACCAGGAGGAGGAAAGGCGGGAGTGTAATTACCGAGCGCAGCATGGCAGACAACAACAACAAGGAAAATCTCATCTCGAAATACGGAGCCGGTGGTTTTGCTTGAAGAGAGTGACACGTTACCAGTCCATAAGTAGGTCATGAAATATTGAGAACAAAGGCAAAACTGCACAGATCCACCTCCAGACCTGCAGTGGTTAGCAGTTGCCATGTGGTAGCGGACCTTGCTTGGCGTGACCTTCTTTCTGTTGCCATTGGTGTGCACGTGGGTGCTGCAGAATGGCAGTTCCCACGTGGCTGGTGTGGCCAGGCTTGGACCACTGGCTGCGGCACCTGTCACCCTCCAGCACACATTTTATGCAATGGTCAGTGACCCCTCTTGTTTCATTATGACAAGTCTGGAAATTTTTCCCTGGGCCTCTGTCTTCATTCATTCATTCATTCATTCAGTCAGTCAGTCAGTCAGTCAAAATAATTATTTTTGACACAACTTCAAACTTAAGGATGGGGCGCCCGAGTGACTCAGTCAGTTAAGCATCCGACTCTTGATTTTGGCTCAGGTCAAGAGATGGAATCCCGCGTTAGGCTCCATGCTCAGCGCAGGGTCTGTTTGATTCTTTCTCTCTGTGTCTGTTCCTCCCCACACTTGCATTATCTCTCTGATAAAATAAATAAGATCTTAAAAAAAAAAAAAACTTAGGGAAAAGTTGCAAGAATAATATTACTTCCAGGCAACCCACAGGTATATTCGCGAGTGTTAACATTTTACTTTGCCGTATTCCGTCCTCTTCTTTGTCAATTTGTGTACGTGTGTACATATTCACACAAAGCACAGATCGACGTACATACACATATGCCTATTCACGTAACTATTATGAACAAGCTGTCCTTTTGTCCCTAGATACTTCAGTATCTATATCCTGAAAGGAATTCTGTTATGTAACCACAGCACAATTCTCAAATCAGGAAATTAGCATTGATACACTTCTATTATCTACTCCACAAACTTTATTCATATCTTGCCTGTTATCCAGATAACGTCCTTTATAGCAAATGAAAATTCAAGTCCATTCATTACATTCTATTGCCACGTGTCTTCAGTCCTGTATTATGAAGCATTTCCTAAGTGTCTCTATTTTATGACACTGACCATTTTTAAGAGTGTGGATCAGTTCTTTTGCACAGTGCCCTTCACTGTGGGTTTGTCTGATAGTTTCCTGGGATTAGATTCAGGTTGTGTATTGTTGGTTGGAATATGGTTGGTTGCCAAATGGTTTTCCCATTTATTAGTTGGCTTCCTGTTGCATTGGAGAGTTTTCCCTTCTCATTATTCATTCACCTATATCCATATATCTCAAGAGTTATGTTATTCAATGGGTTATAATCTCATACTACCATTATTTACTTTGATACTCAAAATGTTCCAGTTTTTGACCAGTAAGAACAACCTCAAGTTAACTCTTCTGTCCTTCTCAAGAAATATTTCTGAGTGCTTACAACTGGCATCTAGTAGACCTTGCAAATACAGTGATGAACAGGAAAAAAAAAAAATTCCCTAGCCTCATAGAGCTTACATTCTCACTTGTGGGAGACTAAAATAAATGTATAAATGGTATTAGTGTACTAGAGGGCAGTTAGATGTAGTGGAGGAAAAAAAAAGCAAAGATGAGTGTCGGTGTTGGGAATGGTCTGGGAATGCCTCACTAGTAGCGTCATTTGAGCAAAGACCAGAGTGGCATGAGAGCTCATCATTTCCTGGAGGAAACCTTTCAGTCAGTAAGGAACACTCCAGAGCAGCACAGTAGCTGGATTCATAGAGGTGGGAGCACATTGGGTTTCACTGATTGCTGAGTTGAGAATAGATCGTGGGAAGTAAGGAAGGATTGCTGAGATACCTTAAATTCCTTAACAGTATCCATTTCCAAGGCCATGAAATGTTTGTTAAAGCCTACCTTGCTATAATGACAATTTACTGAATCCGTTAGCAATCTCAAAAAGCACAGTTCCTATGAAAATAGGGCTCATCAAAAGGCAGGAAAGGTGAGTATTCAGAATTGGAGAAACAACCTCCACCCACTGAGCACATATTAGGTGTTCTTAATGTTTGTTTTGTTTTAATTCTCACAACAATCTTAGAGTAGGCGTTATTTTGCATGTTAGGAAAGGGAAGCCCAGAAAGGCCTGGGCTTCCCTTTCTGCCAAACCGAGGTTTTCATGACAGAAAAAGTCAGATAAGGAATGTGGTATCGAGGGCAATGCTGTGAAGAGTACAGTGAGGACACAGTAGGACATTAGGATGTTCTTTCACCCACTTCTTGTGTTTTCTGCAACTCTCCTTCTCATGTCTTCCCTTTCTGGTACTAAACAAAGTAGCAACATGAGTCCTTCTATCTTATGGGATTACTAGGCACAATGCTCTTGTGACTGTGATGAGCACCCTCTCCCTCCATGGATAGTTTGTGGCTGGGGGCATCAACACTGCAAAGCTGGCAGAATTTTCCCCAGAACCTTCAACTGCACTGTGTAAGCTGAAATTTGAATTCATGACCCAGTTACCATACAGTTGCCCAACAAACCACCTGGCTACACTGAACTGCCTCTTAAACTATCAATCTTTTTAGATCCATAAGTGTTCATAAATATGCACAGCAGATGGATGGATGGATGGATGGATGGATGGATGGACAGATAGATCAAACACAAGGGAAATGTAGCAAAACTTGAAGACACCCAGACTTCTTCATCTACACTAGACCATATAATGCCTGGAGGTGGTGCCTACAATGGCCCTAATATTGCTGCTGTTACTACTTCACAGTTATCATTAGCTCACAGAAATTTTAGAAAAATATTTTGCCTTTTTCTTTTTTCTCCTAGCAGGAATGCAAATACTTCCTTGTCATATGGACTATGGGAGAACTGAAATGTCATTCATACTATCCTTATGATATTTTTGCCCAGGCCCAATAAAAGGCTCCTCTCCTCAGACCTCTGTCCTCACATGTCCTAAGTCTGTATCCATGACTACACTTGGACTGATTTTCTCCCTATCTTTACTTAGGATGTCACAAGAGCCAGCAGCTTGACCAGAAATCTGCTAGTGGTTACAGAGAAGGAAAGTACGTCTGGTCACAGAGAGCAGGGGCCTACATACGAGTCAGAAATTTAGGGTGTATTTTGCAGCTCAGCGCTTTGATGGACTTCTCTGTGACCTTATGCTGTTAACACCTGCCTCCACAGGTGTGTGAAGATCTTTAATATTTGCAAATCTCCTTGATTGCTATAGCTAGAAGATGGCAGAGAAGAACAAATTACTATTCATCATGGGGAAAAAAAAGTAGAGAGATTTAAGTTATGTTCCTTCACCAGAGACCTATACACACAGACACTGTTTTCACAGTAGGAGCATTAGATATAAATCTTGATTTACTTCCTTTGTACTTGTGGAAATGCCCAGTGCCTGCTTAAGGCAAAGCTCCCATTCCCCGCTCTGCCTGAGACTGGGCTGCTCTGCCTTTGCTTCCTAATGCTATTTGTTATTACGGAAAGGAGCCTTGCTATTCACAAGTGTGAGAGTTCATCTAATTAGCTGATTTCAGCTCATTTGGCATTAAATAATTCCCCAAATTCCCATATGTTTGAACAATATGTTCAACAAGGGGGATGATTCTCCGAAAGCAATTAAATAGTTCTTTTAGGAGAGCTTGTCATCGGTCACTCAAAAGCATCCCTGCTATTCCTATCTGTGATGAATGCAAGCGGCAATTACACAGAGACTGTGTCACCTTCCTAACGGCCCCTGGCAGGCATCCACACACAGGCTGCCACCTCGTGCTGCCTCTAGCTCATACTGGAATGTTACATCACCCCCATCCCCCAACCTCAAGTATATCATTCTAGACTGTTCAGTGAGCATTTGTTATTGCTAATACACTACTTTGCAACCCATGCCCCCTTGCTTGCCCGCTCTGCTTAACAATAAATGCAGACAGATTTTCAGTTCCCTGAACCCTGGTTTTATGGGAAGAATTGTCAACTTTGGACTGCGGTGGCTTCTGTGGAAGACTGAATTTTGTGACTCCGTCTTCAGGCCTTTCTGAAGGGGGAGGATACTGTATTCACTTTCAGGTCTGTTTTAGATACAGTAGATAGATGTTCCTGCCCACCTATGTGTCTGGACTTTTATTTAAGATTGTATTTATTTACTTATGAGAGACTGGCAGAGACATAGCAGAGGGAGAAGCAGGCTCCCAGTGGGGAGCCCAATGCAGGACTCCATTCCAGGACCCTGGGATCACGACCTGAGCCAAAGGCAGACGCTCAACCACTAAGCCACCCAGGTGCTTCTGTGTCTGGACTTTTAATGTAACAGCAAATTATGAATAGTAGCTCCAGGATGACCATTCCCAACTTCAGAGAGAACAAGCAATGTCAACAAAAGCAACTCAGAAACTAATAACATGTGAAACACACTCATAGAAAAACTCTGTTTATATAATACCGTGGAAAAGGGTATCCTTTGGTGCTAAATTTCATCTTTATCTTGCTCAAGGGGTGGCTTTTGCAATGAGGGATGACATTTAAATGCCCTTCCTAGGTCAAGTAAGAGGAAAGTTCTATATAATGATACCAATCTCAACAGCTCTCCTGTAGCATTGTTCATCTGAGAGTCCTACATTGCTTTATGGACTATATTCTGTATCACTGTATTTCTTACAAGTGAAAATACAGCCCCCCCCCCCCAAATCAGATAGCTTGTTCAAAAATCCAGAAACAGCTGGGGAAGAATGAGCAGACTTCTGGGTTCTTCTCATTGCCTGTTGTCATATAAACCAGTCCACCTTACCGTTTGGGGACAGAGATTAAAACCAAAGGAAAAGAAAATGAAAGAAATATTCAATGATATCCTTTCCCTTTAGTTAAATTTCACTGTATCTGTTTTATGACTCTGTATTTCCATTGTGAATAATTCACAATACAGAAAAACCTGAACACTAGGTTTGGGTGAATGACTTTAAATTTGGAACTAAAATAGGAAAGGGTGGAAAGATACATATTTATGTATGTTATTCTGCACATTTATAACTGTCTACTTATGCTATTGCTATATAACTCATGTATTTGTACATTGGCAGAAAACAAATGTTTTCAAAACCAGAAGTGACATACTCAATCTGGGTATGTCTAAAGTGTGCTTTGTTAAGAAATAATTTGTTTTATCACTTATTAGCACTAAAAATGTTCATAGAAGGTGTTGTTGGGAGAAAAGAATCTGATGGGAAGATTACCAGATCAGTTGTTCCTACAAAGCTCTCAGCTTTGGTCATTGATAATGTTATCAGCAAGTGTAAGGATTTAGCAGCTGGTGTGTAACACACCAGCCAGGTCTTTGCTCTCTGCTGTTCTCTGTATTTCTGAAGACATACCTGTCATTTTGTTTGTTGAAACCTAGATTTGAAATCTAAGCTAAACTCAATCCGAGTGCTTGAGCAGTTCCGGATAAATGGCTGTTGCCCAGACCAGGCCTGAGCAGGTGTGGTGCCGTCCAGGAGGGAATCCTGGGAAACTGTTTTCCTCAGCCAGTCTATGACTATATTCTTATTTAAACATGCCCCCTTCTTTACTGCGCTTCTTGTATCCTTTTCCAACCGTAAAGCCTCCAGTCAGATGGATCCGAGGTGCTCCTGAGTCCTGAAGTCACCTGTGGCCCCCCAGACATGATTGTCACCACTCCCTTTGCATTGACCATACCACACTGTGCGGACGTCAGTTCTGAGCACTGGAACATCCATTTAAAGAAGAGGACACAGCAGGGCAAGTGGGAGGTGAGACCCTATTCTTCCTTTTAAGAAAAATTAAGATTTGGCTCCCAGCTGTGGGATAGATTTAACCTTACCCTCTCTTAACACGAGTCTGCTGGAAAATATGGAAGCATTTCCTTGTTTTTTCAGAGGGCTTGTGGCATGTGTATTACAGCATCCTCAATGTGCTAGCTAGTTAAGTCTTTTACCATGATGATGGGAAAGCAAGAGAGGATCCAGAGCTTTTCTGTTTGGTTTTAGAATCCAGTTGTAACTACCCACACAGACATGTACCCTTATGTGGCCATCCTCGGTACATAAACCCTTTATTCCTGTCCTTCCCAGACCACGACCCTACCTGAATTGACTTTCCCTCTGGCCTCTGTGGAGACTGGGAGGAGGCTCAGGGCACACAGGCTGTGTTCATGAACGAAACTTCTCTGTCATTTTGCCATCATAGGGATTATAACATGTTGAAATGCTCAGCAACCCAGTGGTTGCTAAGTATATTTTGGTGAACTAACAAATGCATTGAGAATCATTGAGTGACTATTGCCCTGTGTATAGAAGTACATATGAAAGCAATTCATTCCAAGGAGAAAACAGAAGAGAGAGACAAGACAAGAAAATGAGGAAGCTTCAGAGGAGGGTAACAACAAGGCAGACAGACACAGCAATGATTGCCCTAAAATTACTATTTTAAGTGAAACCTCTGATTTATCTGTCTGATAGAGATCCCTTTGATGTCTGTCTGAAGTCACTTTGCATGAAAGCAGTTGAATTATCTTGCTGGAACAGAATGACCTGTTCCAGCTAGCCCTGGGATCTTCCCTCCCAGGAAGTGCTTCAAGCAAAAGTAGTAAAAGGAAAATCTTGTTTCTTTAGGAGAAGAAATTTCCAGTTGCTACAATGGATTACATTCACCCTGCCGGGCTATCTCTACAACTAGCCTGTACTCTTTGTTGAAAATGCATTCTGCTATTTCTTCAGCCCTATTTCTTCAGTACAACCAGGGGCACATTTTCTAGGCATGAAGTTCCATGGGTTTCATAAAGGGGCCACATTTTGCTCTCTGTTCCATTATGGTTTGCTTTGCCTTGATTTTTACCATTTTAGTTTAGTTTTAGTTTTTTTTTTTTTTTTTTTAATTTTTTTTCCAACGAGCACCTCCTCACAAGCTTTGCATCCAGGTGGTGTTAGATTTATGCTCTACCCAACCCAGTCACACAAACCAAAGTTCTTATCAGGGAGGGTGAAATATTCTAGTACATGTTATCAAAGCCCTTCGTGTAATGGTCCCTCATGAATGAATTTGGTGGAAAGAGGATAAAATATTTGAAAGAAAATAAATATTACCTTAAGGATATGGAAAGAGATTTTTAAAAATAGACCTTTTTCAAGACTGAGTTTACTGGCTGGGTGTTAATATTTAAGATTTTTCTTAAAATCAGCACTGAACAAATTAACTGAAAAAAAGGAGAACTTTGGAAATGAGGTTTGTTGTAACTTTATAGAATTCCAACACATGGAATAGAACTATTTATTAAGTTCCTGATGTAAACAGTTACTTTGCTAGAAAAAGATTATTTGACACCAAGAAAGGGAGTGCAATAAGAATTTTCTGAAAAAAAAAATTGTGTATGTCCATGCAAAGTCATTGTCAAGTCACATCTCATTTCCAAGCTGAGAGAATCTAACACACCTTTTCCCAACAGGAAGTGATGTCAGTGGAGGATGAATCCACATCCTGTTACTGCCTTTTGGATCCCTTTGCATGTCATGTGCTCCTAGACAGCTTTGGGACATATGCCCTCACTGGAGAGCCAATCACAGACTTGTGCCGTGAAGCAACTCAAGGTGGCTGTTTTTGGCTGCATGTCCTGTAACTCTCTGGATTACAACTTGAGAGTCTACTGTGTGGACAATACCCCTTGGGCATTTCAGGTCAGCTTTTTCTCTAGAATTCTTCTTTTGGGGTCATGAATGCATGGGATTTCCTAGAGATCAGTATCCATAGAGAATTCTGTAGCTGAGGGTCTGCAAAATGAAGCCACACCATTGGCTAGCCAGGAATACCTGTCCTGAAACAAGAGCTGTGTTATCATATGTCCAACAATGTGCTGAGTTCCAAGGATGTGAGGTACTTGGTGCTCAGGAACAGAGAAGAGTTACATAACCACATATTGTGAACATGGTGTGCAAATTATAAACTGACTTAGAAGTGTGTCAGAATTCAGAAAACAGAGAGCCGATTGCAATAGAGAAATTGGAGAATAATCTCCAAGAGCCCTTTGTGAACCTTCATGGATGGATGTCATTCAGGAGCAAAAGAGAAAGGGCTACCATGTCAGGAAAGGAGAATGGCATGAGCCACAGGAACAGCAAGAGTTATTCAATGTGCAGAAGGCAGTGAGAAAATTGCATGAACCAAATGAAGGTTGTAGTTAGGGTACAACAATTGGAAATCACACCCAGCAGCAGGCAGGCATATTATATCCTTGGATACATAGTCAATTAATAATTAGGGCTACTAGGGCAGAGATAGTTCAAGGTTCCTTTCCATTTTTGGCATTTTTAATCACGTAAGACTCATTTTAAATTAGCTACTCACAAAGAGTTCGAGTTTATTAATAGCAGCAAAGATAATGCAGAAATGCCTGTGTAAGCTTTGCCCGTATATAAATAGCCTAGCTCTCCTGACACACCTCATCCCAGATCCCTGCTATTCCAGTCCTGGATCATTAAGTCCATTATGCAGAGCATTTCCTCAGTAACTAGCTTTTAAGACACTGAGCTGGAAAACTCATGTTTACCAATAAAAGAGATACAATGACCTGAATCCTGAACATAAGCCAGCAAAGATGATACAGTGCCAACCTATGTTCTTGAACCTTCCCTGACTATCTCTTAAGTAGCACAAATCATTTTGAAAGGCACACTTAATATATGGCTGCTCATAAAAGGGCCTTTTCGCAGAGGGCCACCGTTTTGTAAAAACTTCAACGTTAGTAGTTAAATGTCATCCTAAGATTGCTATTTGATCATCTTAATTTACTTTCACCGCCCCAATAACATTTTTTTCCAAAATAAAATACATAACAGACATTCAGCAACCAAAAATAAAGAATCGCTTGAGGTCATTACTACCACCGAGTGCGTCATGACTCAAGTTGGACGCTTAGTAACTTAGCCACATTTTGAAGGCTGAGTAAACTGGAGTAAACACAGGGGGACCTTGTAGGATTTCCAGCCTCCTGGCTCATATGGGTAACCCACTGCCGACCACTGTGCCTGTGAGGATCTGTTTATCACAAGTGCCTTGGAAGTCGGCCCTCATAACCAGTTTGATCTCACTTTGAATAATGCTGAAGTATATTATATACCAGTGAGTTTGACATTTGCCTAAAGAAAAAACTAAGTGACTTTCAGATAATCTATTTTCATTCCTGTTGATTGCTAGCAGATTCTATAACAGCTCAACTGTTCACAGATGAATATGAATTGCAGTGGAAGTCATGAAAATGAGGCCCTAAACACAGCTTTTCAAACCACTCTCCTTCCCTATGGGTAATATCCTTTCTTCATCAGTGCTAGGGAAAATGGTATTCTCCCTCTAAATTGAATCCAAATATCTTTATTTCATCATTTAGAGATACTTCTTAAAACACTTTAATTTTGCATCAGAGAAATGTTTCCCAGTAGAAATACTTTTGACCTCATTTGTCATAATCTATTTACCTCCAGTGATTCTTTCTCTCTCCTATTACATCGAATGAAGCTGATTTTAAAGTTGGGTCTGGTTGTACTTGTTTTTGACAGGATGTATGTGACAGCTGTCATGAGCAGCAAAAGCCATGCTTCCCCCTGGGATGGTGAGAGATCGTCAACCCTGGTTGAATAACTTTACTGGCCCACAGAAAGATTAAAACATAACTTGTAGGTTTTCAGAACACAACCATGCAGTCCACGGTCTTAGTCTCGGGATTTTGTTTCTGAAAGAATCCAGCATTCTGGATTGTTCCCTTGATAAGTGAACAGGTTCAGGGCCTTCTGCCCAAGTTCCTTTAAACCACCTTAACATCCCACATCATCTGTGTCATATTTTTCACAGCTTTGTATGTGGTGTTTAATTAGAGGGGAAAAATTATATAGTTACTAATCTATTAAAACTCTTCCACTTTAAGAAAGCCTTAGCAACAATTCACTTTTTGAACCTCTAGCAGACTTCACACATTAATATTAGCTCCCCCAACTTGTGTGGTATGAGCTGAAAATATTGTATACCATGATGACTCATGTTCTGTAACTCTGATAGAACCCTAACTTCCTAATCAAAAGTAATATGTCATTCTTCCAGAAGCATTTCTGCCAAAATTGCCTTTTCTGGAATTTGCCTCCATTATCACTTTGATAAAAATGTTTGTTGTGATTTGGAAACAGACACAAGCTTGGTTACAATAGTTGCTGTGTTTATTGTAGGGCATCTTTCATGTCTCAGAGAAATAACAACACATATGTGCCCAACTAGGACTGTCCTCTTCACCAAGAAAGAAGCCTGGTTGAAGATCATGATGACATCTTTCATTTCATTCATAGATCAATGGGAAGTTATGTTCAATAAAATACTTAAAACCTCCTCCCTCACTGGAAACTTTGCAAGGAGGACAGCTTCCAGACCCAAAACTTCTGTCTTCCTAGAACCAGTGTGGGTCCCACCAAACAGTAGTCCTGTGGACAATTTTAGTACTGGAACAGAAACATTGTCCCTTTCCAGCCCTGCCCTCCTACCCTATACCTCCTGCAGGGCTTCTCTTCTGCTCTGGGGATACTTCATCTGAATAATAGTACTGGTTTTTCTCAATGACAAAAACAAAATACCTCATACACCTTGAAACATAATTTAGTTTCAAGTTGTTGAAGATGTATTCTGATAAATACATCTGCAACTCTCTCTAGGAAGTTAAATCAGCTCAGATATATGTATATTTTTAAAATAAAAGTCTGCCTGAAGGTGAGAGAAGAGTAGAAGAACAACCCATGACTTTTTGTCCATCCTACTCCTGTATGTCTGCAATAATTAGAGCAGCCATTTTATGTATGTGTATTTGATATCATCTCCTTTGGTGAATTCAAATCAAAGGTTGAGGAATGGTAAGATATTTACAAAATACTAACATCTAAGACCTAGGTTTTTGTGTTTTCTTTCTTTCTGTGTCTCACATGGGTGTGCACACGCATGCACACGCACACACACACAAACAAACCTTGATCGGGGGAGCAAGGAATTAAGCACTTGCCTCATCTTAGAAAGAAAAAAGGAAAAACAACTAGTTTTTTTTCTCCATTGCTCCCAGCCCTCCTATTCAGTACCTCTTGGTACTCATTACTTACTTGGCATTAATGTGGATTTAGAATCTAATTTCAAAGGATTTCCTCCAGATGTAGTTCTTGTGTTTATCAATAATGCAACCTTGGGAAATATTGTTCACGTAAACCATTTAAAGAAAAACACCATAGCGACATAATTTCTCTGTGTCTGTGTGTGCGCGCACATGCGTGCACGTGCACACTTAAGTTCAAACAGTTTTGTCTCATAAATATGTAAATTCAGCCTGCCTGTTTTAGTATCCCTGAAGCACACCTGAATATTGCTGCCTGTCTCGTTAAATCAACATAAAGAGCTCACTGAGGCACAAAGCCCAGGCTTCTCCTGGCCAACTCCAGGAGCTGGATGGCTAGCAGCACCCAGTGTGAAATGAGGAGGGAGACAGACTATAGCCACCACCAACCATAGCCTTTTTGTACATTTTATAGACAATAAACTGGCCAGATCCTATTTTCTAGTTTAATTAATGCAGATATCAATTTAACAGTAGAACCGGAGACTTAACATAAGGTCATTGTCACATAGGAGGCAGATAGGAAAAGTGAAATGAGTATCAGGCCTCACACTCGGGATGATAGATCCACTGAGCAACTCAGAACTAGCTCAGCAGAGTTTGTTTGTACCACTGATTCTCAAACCCAGCTGGGCATCAGATTCATCTGGAAAGCCTTCAAAAATACCGATGTCCAGGACTAGCCCTGAAAAGAATGCAATAAGTTGTGAACATAACTGGAAATTCTGCACTAAGTATAATTTCTTCTTTTTAGAGAGTGTTTTAAAGCTTGTATTCAGGAGGTTTTATTTCTTTGTTTTTTTCTGCCTCTGGATCCAGTTATGCCTTTACAATTTATAAATACAATGATAAGTTCATGATTGGCTTCTTCATTTTAATAAGTACTTGTTTTGTTACAGAGTAACTGTGGTTGCTTAATATTTTGTGCAAGATTATGCGATACTGTTAATTGTGTAGAGTTGGTTCGATGTGTGGAGATGAAAGTAAGCTAAAAAAAAAAAAAACAAAGATAAATCATGGTTGTATTTAAATTGGGGGCCCTAAAGCAGAAATTTCTAAAAGGTACCATTTTTCTCTGTGATAATTATAAGTGGACATCTATTAAAAATTTTTAATACTCTCCATGCTGCATTTTAGGGACTGCTTAGACCATAGGGCAAATATGGACTGACCTATGTCATCTTTATATATATCATGCACCAGTGAAAAATTATTTATGGGACAGAGTTAATAACAGTCTGACCTTCACATGACTCTAAAAAAAAAAGAAAAGAAAAGAATAAAAGAAAGCATAGGATATAAAAAGGCAGGGAAATAAAGAAAAAAAAATACTAGTCAAGTTGCCCCATTGTAGTTAGCTCTTTCACTAACCCTGTAACTTTAGGAAGATGACTTTCTTTGGGGGTAGTGATGTGCTTCAAATTTTCATCTGTAAAAAGGTACATGGTGATTTAAAACTTCAGTTCCCTTCTAGTGTGATGGTGCTCGGTGTGGTTTCTAAATATTAAAATAGCCTAGCTCTCCACTAAGAAATGAGCCATTGGCCCAAGGTGCTTCGTCTTCTGACCTCAGTTTACTTCTCTGTACTTTCAGGCAAGGTAGATGACTTAAAGACAAGGAGTATGCTTTAGACAACCCAGTCAAATTACTTTGAAGAGTCCACACTATTGTTAGTGTATGGCTTTAACATGGTTTTAATAAGTGCATTCGTTATTTGTACGTGTTTCTAATGCCACACTAAAGTTGCAAAAAGAGGTTAATATAGTATCAGGTTGATGATTTTGTTTGGCCATGAATAAGCCCAGCTAAGGAACAGAAGCCTACAGAAAATAAGTAACTGGTCCAATCATACCGAAATGTGATTGGAATTCTGAGCCTCCATTTTCAGCTAATAAAATGCATCCTCTTTTGAGTATATGTAGTCCCCAGAAGATTCTTACACACCTTAAAACCTGAGTATCCATGCTCTAAAATTAAATACAAAGCACAGCAAGTGAGACTTCATGATTGGATTTTCATCACCTCCAGCCACTTACTTTCTACCCTACCTGTCCCAGCTCTACCTCACCTGGCACCTTTGTACATACCCTGCTCAGTGCCCTGAGCACGTGCTTCTCTGCCTTTTCCAGTGGCTAGCCCTCCTATTTAAGGTTAGGCTCAAATATTACTTCTTCTATTAATTTCCCACTTACTTCCCTGGCCTGTCCTCTCATCTGGGTTAGGCTATACCCTATGCCTTGCCTTGACCTCCTAGGTATACATGTACTTGTAATACTTAGATATGACGTCAGATGCCTACTAGACTGTGAGCTCTCTGGTGGCAGAAGGCAGTTTATTGTATAAACTTAGAGTCCAGTTTGAGCATAGCTCTGATGGTCACTTATTAAATCTCCACAAAGAACCACTGATCAGCATCTATTAAAAAACCTCAACTCAGCATTTGGATTGCATTCTCTCTCCTCCCTACCCTACTATGATCCTTCCACTTCTTGCAGCCCCCATCAGATGCCGGCTAGACCTACAAAGCTAGGGACTACCTAGCACTGTGCTGTTCAGTAATTACTAACAACATGTGGATGTTTAAATTTAAGTTAATTAAAGCGAAAAAAACCTCAGTTCCATACTCTCTCTAGCCACATTTCAAGTACTCAATAGCCACTGTGGCCAGTGGCTACCACATGAAGCAGCACAGATCTAAAACATTTCCAACATCACAGAAAGTTCAGCACTGACCTGAGAGCTCCCAAGAAACACCTCCTCTCGCTAAATGAAGTGTAGAAAATGACCTTGGAATTGAATCAGTTAGTCCTGGGAAAAGATACTAGCAACCGATTAACAATTATGGGTATGTGTCGGATAAAAGCTGGACAGCTGCATCTTAGTAAGACATGCTTTTATTCCTGTTATTCTGCACGTAGACAAGAGTTGGTAAGATAACCTCTGGAGCTGCTTTTACTCGCTGATAATTGAAATGTAAGTTTTATTGTATTTATAATCCCACTTGCCTGCCTTCTCACAATCTTTCTTAGAATCTGGGAAGATTACAGGACATAATTAAAGGATCTCAGTTATCTTATTTATTGTAACTCTGCAGGGGAATTATAAGTCAATTAATGGTGATTTTAAGAAATGGATTTAGGGAGCTCTCTTATCTCCAATAGCACTGACGGCCTCACCCCAACTGCAGTTTAACCTTTTGGAGAATTCATGTCGGTTATTTGATTTGACTTATCATCTCTTCAGTAGGATTCTAAACACCACAAATTTGGAACCAATTAAAATGGCTGGCTTAAAAGAATATAGGTGAATTGTTTATTTTAAATATAATTATAAAGATTTCTCAGCAAAAGATACAAGGGTATATATATCTTCAAGAATCGGATTTCCTTTTTCTGAGCTAAAACATGATAACTTATTTTTGCTTGGCCTTTTGGCATTACTTTTATGAACATTACTGCAAATAAATAGTATCCATGCACCCTATAACATTTATTTTGAACCAAAGAATAAGTAATTGTATAATGCCCGTATTCACAACACGTGGAAGCGTGGAGAGGGTGCTATTCAACTTTCAGTGTAAACTCTGAATACATCCCTTGATTATGGTTGTGGCAGATGAAATTCACACAGTTGTGGCAACTCAATGGTGTAACGGTTTGCTTAGGGTAGGGGAGGTCTTTTAGCTTTAAAGAAAGGAACGGTGTTGGTTTAAAAGCCTAAGCAATGCAAATAATGAAGAGCAATTATTTCTTTCAGCCTAGGTCCTTACGAGTCAGCAGCTTTGAGTCAGGAGCCCTGACCTTACAAGGATATGGGGGAACCAAAGAAGTGTGTGTCTGTGATGCTGTTTGTCTATTTCTAGAAGATACATGGTAGTGAGCGTACCTATCTATAGAAAGCAACGTGTTGGAAATTAGACACTTCATTGTTATGCCTCTTTTCTCTTTCCTGCCCTAAAGGAAGTGGTTTCAGATGAAAGACATCAAGGTGGACAGCTACTGGAAGAGCCAAAGTTGCTGCATTTCAAAGGGAACACCTTCAGTCTTCAGATCTCTGTCCTGGATATCCCTCCATTCCTCTGGAGAATCAAACCATTCACTGCATGCCAGGTACTGGCCAAATGGGCTGCTAACAGAAATAGCTTTGCTTTAACCAGCAAGCACGTCACTAAACCCTAGCAAGGGTACTCTTGACTTACCTTCTCCTTTGAAAGTATGGATTTAATTTCAGAACTGTCACAGAAATGTAGCAGTTTAGACAACACACAGGGAATCAATCATATTGACATCAACTCACAGGTTTCTACAGGTAGGGGGAAAAGATGCTTGATGTCAGGCAATGTAAAATTTCTCCTCTCTCCCACTTACACTCTTGCTCAGTATAGGTTCAAGATAGTCATTTAACAACTTAGAGCAGGGTTGATGTGGTGTTTGTTTTAATTAAAACCAGTTCATTACGAGACACTATTTTAATCATGGTCAACAGTGAATGATCTGGATGTCAGTTGTTTAGATTTCTTTTTCTTTCTTTTTCTTTTTTTTTTTTTTTTAGTTCATGAGAGACAGAGAGAGAGAGAGAGAGAGAGAGAGAGAGACAAAGAGAGGCAGAGGCAGAGGCAAAGGGAGAAGATGCAGGACTCAATCTCAAACCCTGGGATCACGAGCTGAGCCGAAGGCAGACACTTAGTCTCTTAGCCACCCTGGCACCCCTGATGTCAATCCTTTAAGGGTGACAATTTTGAATTGTGGGGAGCCCTGGCTGGCCAGGTAGGCACCAGAGACTCTGTTCTGAACATGAAGTGCTTGCCACCAAGTAAGCTGAGTAAGATGGGAAGAGGAAATTGTAAACTGAGAGCCAGAGAAAGAATAATGCCTTTTAGGTCCCTTTTACAAATATATAAAGATATTTCTGTATTATTGTTCCTCTATCAAAAAATTTTAAAACATTGCAAAATGACTTGAGTCTCCTCAGATCACTTTTAGGGAATTTGAGTAATTGCTTAGCATAGAAAGATCTCTTATCGATGTGTGACTCTGCCACCGAATTCTATAGAAATCCCCACTGATGAGTACTGTCATCACAAGCAGCTGGCTGGTCTACAGTCATTCCCTAAATCAAAGTCACCAGGTGACAGGACATTTCCTTAGCTTTGGAAAAGCTTCTGGTGGGCTCAGATTGATCTGGGATCACAGGAGGCTTTCAGATGTCTCAGTTCTATCATAACCTATGGAGCTTTGTGGGGTTTTAACCTTTCCATTCTTGTGACATTTATTAAAAACAACAACCAAAAACATGCACAAGATGAACCAGCTTGTCAGAATGGGAACAAGCCAAATCACAGAGAGAAAAACCTTGCCTGAGTTATGAGAGTTAGAAAAAAAAGTTGAACCACCAACCCTTTTGCCTTCAAAAATTCATGTTTTTCAGAGTGGACAAGGTTGTATTTTCCTGTTTACTTTTCAGACTTCTCATTACCTTTGGAACTGCCCCTTGTGTACTCTTTCAGAGCATTCAGAGCAACAAGAGCATCTCTCATGGCCCCAAACAATTTTTTTGACACATTCAGCATATTTCCTTATGCTGAGAGGTTTTCCATGAATAAATGGGTCATTTATGATATTCTAAGACCTAGGTGTCTCTGTTTCCAGGAAAGCATATTCAAAGTTTCCAGTCCAAATTGAACTTCAGGGCATTGTTAAAACAAATCCTGGTAGTCACGTAAATTCCTCTGTATTAATCTTTATAGGCTTAAAGGCATCTTTCTACTGGATTTAATGCAAGTGCCTCAATACAAGTAACTATTAAGTTTAATGCTTAGAGATAAAAAAAAAAAAAGTCAGATGAAAGGACCATAACCTTGCACTAGCACTTAAACAATAATTCCAGCACCAGGAATTCCAAGGAGGGTCCAGGGCAGGAAAGGTGTGGAGGCCTAAGAACCTGTGGACCTCAAAACATGCTACAGAGGCCAACCAAAGAAAAAGGGCATTGGCTCACAAGGAAACCCAACAAGCTTTACTGCTGGGATGGCTTGGATTGCATGGATGTTGTGAACATGGATAAATATTTGCCTTCTGTAATTGAGCATAATTTGAAAGAGTCTTGGAAGGCTGAGAAATAATTTAATTTTCTCTGCACCAGGGGTTTGCCACTGAGTTTCATTTCCACTTCATTTTTCTTACCCACAAATGGCTTTCTGCTCCATTCCTCCTTTCCCCACCACCACCGCCTTTGCCGCCAATTTTCTTGCCTCTGTCATCACTAAAATCCCCTAGCTTGTATGAATGCGTATTGTGCTGCTCTTAATGGCCATGCTGTGTTTGCTCCAGGCATCAGATGTAAGCCCTTTGGGGAGGGTTTGTGCTCATCCTGCTTGAACTTCATGTAGAACATGATGTGCACTGATAAACTTGGCGTGGATAATAGAGAATGGCTTTTCATTAGGGCTTAGTGGATGGGAACTAACCGAGAGCTATTGCAGAGACATAAAATCTCACTCTTCCTGACATCATTTATAGGTCTCTCCTTCAACTGGTAAATCTCCCTGTCATCTTCTGTCATCTTCCAGCTCAATGCATGGAAGAACTCTGGTCTTCCTCTCCCTCTTTCTCTAACTTTAATTTTGGAATCTGAGAGGCGACATATTCCAGCTGGCACCCAAAGCCTGCTCTCCTAAGAAACCTTCCTTTCTTCTTCTGGGATAGCTGGCATTTACCGGGAATTTTCAGGCCTAGGAGATACCCACTGCCTAGAATATTTGCCCCATGAGACACCAACCAACTGCACAAGGAATGTTTTTAGAATGGTGTAAATTCAAGGTTAGATCCAGAGTCAGACCAGCTGGCTTTGAAATCTTGTTAGTTTAGCTTCTGGAGGATTAGAGTTGACAAAATGCTATGCTACAACCCATAGTGCTGGTCTTCCCTTTCCCCTCCCCTGAAAAAAAAAAAAAAAAAAAAAAAACAAGTATTTCTTCTCTTCTCAGGCTTTTTAAGACTTGACCACAGTTAGAGATCCCCTCCACAGATTTAGCAGACCTTGTCTAGGAGGTAAATAAATAGCTCTGCTCCCCAGAGGTTACTGGGACCTGGGTGCTACAGAATCACCCATTCTGCTATTTGTTGCTGACTATGGGGTGGGGAAGCTGGAATAAACAGTATACAATAAAATATTCTTTAAATCCTACAAAACACAAATACGAGCTGTCACCTCCCTAGAATAAAAGCAGCTTTCTTTTCAGCATACTTTGTGTCTTGGGGAACCCTGTGTCTGTCTCCTGCTAGGATGTGATTTACATTCTCTCCATCTGCTAGGAACCTAATTATAATGGGAATCAAAATGAAAACATTTCCGGAATTCTTTAAACACCCATAACTTTGCTACACTTTGTCCTCCCATATTACTTGCCACATCATTCCTCTCGCTCAGTGAGCATCTTGATAGTTTGTTCTTTTTTTAATAAATGAAAGCAAAGATGGTTGCCCTGAAAACACACTAATCACAGCGCTTCTAATTCTATTACTTTTAAATGTTTTGTTGAGCACTTTTGGCAGCTGCTACTCAACCCAACAATAAAAAGGAATATTCTTTTGATACGATCTTAAAATCAGATTTTTAAAATGTTTTGATTGTGTGCAGTGAAATGTAAAAAGAAAAGAGAGGAGTGTGTGTGTGCTGATTCTCATATCTTTCTGCAAGGGAAGATTATCTCTGCAGTGAGCATGATTCTCTTACCTTTCTGCCAGCATTCTCTGGAGAAAATATAAGAAATGTAACAAAGTATACCAGAGAAGACACTTTTCAATAAATGGTCAGTACCATTGTTTTGTTTTTTAGGAAAGGAAGAATTAGCAAGGATTCAGATCCACTGCACAACGTGGAGGTCAGTTTAAGAGCGGCACCTTGAATTCAGCTCTGTCTGGCCCTGATCCTCAAGAACTTATATTATACTGTAATGACTCAAATTTCTATTTAAAAACACAAAAACCTTAGCTTTTTGTTGTTGTTGGGTTTGTTGATTTGTTTTGTTTTGTTTTGTTTTTTAGAGTTGGTAGGGGAGAGGGAGAGAGAATCTTAGGCAGGCTCTAGAGTTAAGGCTCCATCTCACAACCCTGAGATCATGACCTGAACTGAAATCAAGTCAGATACTTAACCAACTGAGCCACCCAGGTGTCCCTTTAGTTTTCTTAATTAGGCAAAAGTACCTGTTAACCATGGAGCCCTATCTTAGAGTTTCTTTCATGAAAGGAGGTTGTTGCAAAATAACTCTATAAACAACAACAACAACAACATACTTGCTTAAAGGAGAGTTTATTTGAGGGCTATTAAAATGAAGATAGGACAACAGATGATGGAAGCCCCGGAGCGCCAGGCAGGAGACTCTGTTAAATGTGGCAGGTATCAGGGGGCCATACTGGGCCCCAATGCAAAGGATTCTTGTAATGAAAACAGAGTTCCCAGGAGATCTGGTCACATCTGTGTCCCCTACTCATGATTAGAGGTAGAAGAGACACTGCAGTGTTATTTCCTAAAGAACACCAATAAGCTGCTTCCTGTTTCCCTCTCTGGCCAAGCCCTAACCCCCTCATTAGCTCCGTATCACAGAGACTGAAGGCAGGAGATTGGGGAGCAGGTCACCACAGTTAGCTCTAATGAGGAGAGAAGAGGATCATTAATGGAGAGAAGAAAATTGGAGGACAGACAGTGAATGGTGATAATCTGTTTTGAAAAGGTAGAGTTGTTGGAGAAAGTAAAGGCCAAATAAAATGATTAGAAGTATAATGTCAGTGATTGATAATGAGATAACTTCCAAAGATACAGCTATTGAGAGTTCTCCACAGAGAGGTGGCAAGGAGTCTGTGAACAGATAGGATCTTGAAGAGTCAGCAAGCAGACAGAAGTGTTGAAGTAAGGGTTACCCATGGCCTCCAACATGGGAGAAGCCTTAGGGGGAGAAGCACAGAAAGATTTGGATTGGACAACAAGAAGAAATGACAGAACTTGTAAATGCATGTCATTATTTCTTTTATCCGGTGTAGAATTTGGTGCATGTGAAAAGTCATTTTTGAGTGTTGTCAGGAAAATGACTTCCTCCAAAGATGGCTGGGCTACCTCACCAACCAGACCTTCTCTCAGTCCCTGACTGCATCTTGAGATGAAAATTCCACTGCCTCTCCCTTGATTCAGGATTAAGAACAAATGAAACAAGACCACAAAGCCTTATACTCCTTGCTGGGATGTGTGGTAGTGGTTAGGGCATGAGTTTCTTCTCTCAGACTCCCTACAGCTAGTGTTCCTCTCTTCAAGTGGGCAACAATCAAAGGCTGTCCTTCCTTGCTGGTCCTCCTGTGAATCATCCAAAATCCGGATCTGTGAGACTTCCAGTAGAGAAAACTAAGAAACAAGCAATGTGCCCATTAGAATTCTGGAAGGGCAGCCCTGGTGGTGCAGCGGTTTAGCGCCCCCTGCAGCCTGGGACCTGATCCTGGAGACACGGGATTGAGTCCCACGTCTGGCTCCTTGTGTGGAGCCTGCTTCTCTCTCTGCCTCTGTCTCTGCCTCCCTCTCTCTCGGTCTCTGTTTCTATGAATGAATAAATAAAATCTTAAAAAGAAAAAAAAAAGAATTCTGGTAACTCCTAGTTCCTCAAAGTGAGTTGACTGAATTTTAATCATGGCCCCCGATCTTATAACACATGATGGCTTCATCGCCAGTCACACTTCAGAATATCAAACCTCCAAACCCGATGTATCTTCTGCCACCTGCCAGTGTTAATATTGGAGAAAATTATATTTATAGTGAAAGGTAAAAAAGAACACATTAATGAAATGAAAAAAAGAGAAAAAAGTGAAGATGAACGTTACTAGAGGCTGGTCATACATGGTCATTGCCAAGAATTTCAGCTTGATTAAAGTAGGAAGGAGAGACTTTTTTAGTAGATGAAAGAATATCAATGAGTGACCTCTAGTTCACATTGTTGTAAAGCCACATGCCTGAGCACAGCCTAATCGGGCATACAATGACTAGTAATAGGAAAAAAGGCTGGTATATATAGATTTTATTATTTATTTATTTATTTTTATTATTTCCCCCCTCATATAGTAAAAACCCCTTTTGCCACTCAATTGTCTAATTGTCTGTGAGTCCCATGATGGTACAGACTGAACCTAGTTTCTTATTGTTTATCTTGTATAGCGTATGGTCATGAGCAAGCACCATGCACATAATTGTGGAACAGATGAATTACATGTTCTACAAACAATGTAATTCAATGTAGTTCATGTTCTACATGAACTACAAACAATCTAATCGTCCTTTGTGGGTTTGGAATATCACTTGTGGTTCATTTGTAGACTGATGGTACATTTGAGACACAGACCTGGAAGAGGAGTTGACAAACAAGACTATTCTGGGCAGCCTAGTGTTTGTGTCTCTCTCTAGTGTGCGTATATGTGTGTGTATGTGCTCATGTGATTGGCAGGATGTATAACGTTTTATGGTGGATACACTAGCAATAGTGTGTTCTTTTACACAATTCTATATAAGTTTGTGGTGTTGGGATAAGTGCTGGTCAGGTGTTTGGGTTTTTTTTAAGATTTTACTTATTTTAGAGAACATAAGTGGGGGGAGGGACAGAGGGATAGGGAGACACAGACTCACCACTGAGCAGGGATCCTGATGTGGGGCTTTTGAACTCAGGACCCCAAGATCATGACTTGAGCCAAAGGCAGACGTTAAGCAGACTGACCCACCCAGGTGCCCCTTGGTCAGTGAGTTCTTTCGCAAAATTTTCATTTAAATGAAAAGATATCATCCTACCCCAGGCTTAGGGAGAAGGATGGACCAGAGGAGTCTTCTAAAGAATATTTTTTTAGGGGAAAAGCATGAGGATTAATTTTTGATGGTATCCTAACTATGTCACCAAGTGAAATCTGAGTTCTTGCGCTGTGGTTTTGGAATTCAAATGTTATCCATTGGAATTGACATTAATTACTTTTTGTGCTGCTTGGCATATGCTGGAACATTATTTCTACAACAGTTTCACCAAAGTTGCTCAGGCAATTATCTCTGCTGCAATCATTGTCATCATCATCATAATTATTGCTATTAAGCCTCTCCTCTCAGCCAGGCTCTGCACACCAGACCCCTCTTCTCTCCCCTGTTTTCCTGCAGGAAGTCCCATTCTCCCGCGTGTGGTGCAGTAACTGGCAACCCTTGCACTGTGCCTTCTCCCTGGAGCGCTACACGCCCACCACCACCCAGCTGTCCTGCAAAATCTGCATCCGGCAGCTCAAAGGCCATGAACAGATCCTCCAAGTGCAGACATCCATCCTAGAGGTGAGTCCTTAGTCCGCAGGACCACTTGACCCCATTTCTACAGGACAGGAAGATAAATGTACCTATTTCAGTCGTGTTACACAGGTTCTAAAAGAGCTTCAGAATGTACTCACTCTTAAGCATCATTACCGATAAGGGCAAATCAACTTCTTCCTCAAGCTGAGGGTTGAACTGAGCTTCCTGTTGGGCTGAGAAACTCAACCCATCAGAGATGAGGCTCGGTGGAGAGCTAAATTTTAGGGGAAAGCACTGGTTTTATGCACAGAACTACAAACAATCTAATCGTCCTTTGTGGGTTTGGAATATCACTTGTGGTTCATTTGTAGACTGATGGTACATTTGAGACACAGACCTGGAAGAGGCACGAGGTCACCATTGGGCTGCTTTTCTACTGGTTCTGACCATTTTTCCATAAGTTATCTTCAGGACCTTGGTTCCCTGCTGTCATGTCAATGTCTCATATCCCCCATAGCCCAGTTTCCATTAAATCTAGATTCATCGATGCAATAATGTACAACAAAGTAGACAGAAGTCTCATTCTACAAAGTAAGGAAATGCAAGTGCAGAGAGGGAGAGGATACTGTCCAAGGTCATATCATTATTAAAGGGCAAAGTTAGAATGGGAGTCAGAGGAGAATTCACTTTTGCAAAAAAGACACCTAATTTCTGCCATGGCTCTGATTTGCCCTAAACCACCGAATGGCTTCATCATGGCTATGTATTTGGCTTAGAAAGGAGAAAATGGCATTCCCACCTGCCTGGTTATTTAAAGGGAGAGAGAGAGAGAGCAGCTGAGGGGTAGAATCAGGGGAGACATGAGATGCTTTTGTTGAGCAATGACAAGGTAATCCCTGGCTAGGGTAGAAAAACACATTTTATTGCTCATCAGTAGCATATGTACATATGCGCGCATGTATACAGACATACACACATACATATTTATGTATAAATATATAAATAATGTATATTTATTCATTCAGGCTTGGCAGAAGGCCTAACAAATGTTCTATACATACCACTCAATTTGGTTTTTTTTCTTTGAAAACTTGTAGTCTTATAACATTATCACTTCACTCCATTCTCATTTCAATCCATTGTTTATGCAAAATGAGCATTGCTAATTCCCCAAATAGTTTTTCTGAAGAGTGGATGGCTTTCTAAAGGATTGTGCCTCAAAATTGATAGCTGTCTTAACTGACATGTTTGTACAGTATTTGCATTCATTATTGCCAATTAACATTGTATGCTAAACTAGTTTTGATGGGCAAGGTAGATCCAGAAACATAGGGTAGGATATTTTGAGCATCTCTTTCTTGAACAGTCGTGGCATATTTAACACAATACATCTCAAAGTAAAATAAAAAATTGCAGGAAAGTTTTAAAATAAATACAAAAGGAAAATCCAAGCAGATTTTCCTTCTGGCATTCAGAAGCAAGCATGAAGAGGTGGGACGGAAAGATAACCTCTGATGCAAACTCCCTAAATGTCTGATCACAGATCAATACAACAATTCCAGGTTAAAAAGGTTTTTATTTTCTAAGGCACTTAGATGGTGAGGACCAACTCCTACTATTACAGGAAATCCATGTAAAAGGACTGTGATGGAGTTGAGATAGGCTGGTACCTATCCTCCCCACTTAAGCAAATTTTTGAAGTGAACAGGAGGAAAATGAGCTAATAAACACAGTCTTACCCTTTACTCTCCATTTCCTGGTCTAATGCTTAGCAAGCTTACACTTTGAAATGCTTTGAAAATGAGGACACCACCATATGTCTTGATAATAAAAGGCAAGCATCTGAATAATCTTTATTCACTGTTGGGCTACCACTATCCAGTTGGTAGGCTACTACATTTTTGGAGATTTATTAACCCCTTTTGACCCCAGAAGGATCATTTTATTAATTTCTTCAAGTGTTACTGCTGGCATTTGGCCCAGTGCTTCTCCATCTCTTGATAATAAGCCATATTTCTAGGCAAATCTGTTATTTTATATGTCAGCAGAAAACTAAGAACTTTTGAAACCCACTCTATTTCAGTACCATTTCATGGGTTTTCACATATAACTACCCAACTCTGGGGATTCAATACTATACTGTCACAACTTGGCATGATGTAACATTCTCAAAGAGGTCAACTTTCCTATCCCAGATGATAAAGCCAATAATGGGGAGCAAGAGTTCCCAACCCAGTTATAGGATGTCCAGGTCAAAGTCTGGATTTCCATACTAGACTGCTTCCAGATCCCAATCAGGGAAGTCTAATTTAATAATACTGACTATGGGCTTTGTGTGTAATGTAAGTCTTCCTTTGGGAGGGTGGGAGGATGCTTAGGCACTAGTGATAAACATCGTAGCACCATAAATTTTGTCTTTGAGTATGAAATTAGATGAGAATTGGGAAGTTCTTTCCTCAAGACTGCAGAAAGTTGGACTGGGCTGGGCCGGAATAAGGGTTCATTCTATAGGTCTTCGAGAATAGAATAGATTTCCCACATGTCAGTCCACCTGCAATGGAAGATCTTGAGTGTATGATCGATCACTCATTTTCCTTCCAACTCCAGGACTGTCTCATTCTTGGCAGAAGCATAGAACTGAGGATAGATAGTGAATACAGAGCATTCTCTTCTTTCTAAAAATGACTTGGATTCTAGTTGTAGATGGTTCCAGAAAAAGTGAAGATACATAAAGTGCTGAGAAGCTAGGATTACCTGGAAGAGTCAAGATGCATTCTAGATATGAATTGTATTAGTTAGTAAGTGCATCATACTTTATGGCCTTTAGGTTGAAAGACCCTGCATTAGGTGGTTTTAATAAGTTAGTAATAGGGTTTCATTGATTAAAGATAATAATAATAATAATAATAATAATAATAATGAAATAAATCTTCTCAAGCTTTCAATAGATGTCTGAATTTTTTTTAAGTATCTGCCCCTTTCCCCACTCCAAAAAACAAACAAAAATCCCTCTCTAGTTAAGCTCAGAGCTCCAACTTCTAACTTATTTTAATGGATGATCTTAGGGTCTGTTTCACAAATTTAACAATGGTACCGTGAGAGGTAAATGAGATACATATAGATGTATGTCATTGTATATATAAGATAACATTTGTTTTAAATATCTGAATCAATGCCGTGATTATCCTCACTGAAGGCCCTTGGTTCCTTACATTAAGCCTCACATCATCATATACCTTCATGCCTTCTCATCTAAATGGCTTTCCAAATAAATACAGTCATTCACGTCATTCTCGCACTTAAAAATTATTTCAATGATCAAGACAGTATATTTTTTCTGTTCCTTAGAGTGGCCATTATTGTGCCAACCTGTAGAAGCAGGAGGGTTCTATTTAAATGTAACCTCATTGGATTACCTAATGATTATTGCCAATTGATAGTCTATAAAAGCAACGGTATCCCTGATCTAAAAATTGTAGTCCAAAGCGAAATCATTTTACTAATATTGAAGAGAACGGAAGAATCCCTAAGTCATTTATTGCATCATCCCTTGTTAATGTAATATTATTGAAGAATCCCTTTTTTTTTTGTTTTTTTTTTGAAGAAAGAACTTAAATGAGAAACTTGCATGTTACAATTTTCCCTTCAAGCAGTTCCCTTATCTTTCTTCCAAAAGTGGTGGAGGGTTGGGGGATGATTTGTCTGTTGCAAAATAGACAGAATACTTGGAATTTCTCATTGATTTACAACTCCCCAGCTAGCCAAGTAGCAGCCGCTTATCTCAGATGTGCAGAGCATGAAAATCTGCTGTTCCTCTGCATATTTAATTTAAACAATCAGAAAATGTGATGTATCTACAGGATTCTTATTACTTGGCCCAGCTGTCTTTTAGAATGTACCATAAATGTTACATAAAGTGTCATCCTTATGCATGGCAAATATTTAAATTGAGAAACTTTAGAAGGAAACCAGGGGCCCACTTATTAAAGTGTCCAAAATAGAAAAAATACTTAAGAGTCATTCTCATATAATATTTTATTCACTCTGAAATCCTACCACTACTGTCCTGAAGACTGTGGATCAGCGTGGTCTCCCTTCTGCCAACAGTAAAGAGAGCCTGGTCAGCTTGCTCCACTCAAAGCCAGTTCAGTCTCTTGGAATCTTTTATCATGGATGCTTCCAATGCTTTCAATTTTGCTGGCAGGCCACCTTTTGACATGTTAACACCCTTTCATGCCAGTTTACAATGACAAGCTCTCATGTTATCTTGCATAGAATTCTTTTTTTCTCTCTATAGTTTCCACCATCTTTTTAAAGGACCTCATTCTCCCTTAAGTCAGGAAATTGAAGGAGACTGATTTTGCTTTACATTTTTAAAGCCCAGAAGAAATTTTACAAACCACGATTAAAATGTTGTTTCTCGTAACCTACTTCATGCACTAAGAAGCCTGAGTTGGTTCATTGTATAACAATCCAACATATCAGAATAAGAGTTGTATGTTTCACCAAAAATAACTAGTTACCCATTCAGTTTCTACTGAGTCAATACCTACTCATCCTCCAAAGCCAACCCATATGCCTCCCAACAGGAAGCCCTTCCTGCTCTTAATTCCTGAAGCATAAATCTAATAATGCTCAGCATTTTTCTTAACCACCTGCTTGTCTTCAAGTAGGATGGCATAGTGAAATGAATCCTGGTATAGGTATTAGGAAATCAGACTGCTAGTTTCAGCCATGTACAAACTGACCTGGGTAACTTTCGCTACATTTCATAACTTTTGTGGGGTCTATAAAAAAGGCCAAAGACTGATTAGGAAATTGAGACAGAAGCATCATGAAGCATCCAAGGTCACTGATCTAGGAAGTATAAAAGCATCTTCCAAAGCAAGGTCTCTCTACCTCTAAAACTATGCTTTTCTATTATCCCATGCTATCATGAAATACTGGAAGAATTTTGATGAGTGTTGTTCTATAATATTCTGAAGGAATAGAACTAAAATCAGTAAGTAGAATCTATTTAATATGATAATATGTACTTTGAATTTCCAAGCAGAAGATATAATATGCAGCATTTCCCAAATGTATTTGACCATAGATCTGCTCTTTCTGGGAACATCTTCTGAAATACCCTTTTGGAAATACTGCATAAAGGCACTGTGTTTCCAAGATAGAGCCCTCAAAATGTAACTTTGTCAAATGGTTATGAAATATCAAAACATATTATCAATCATTAATAAGATCTCTGTGTGAACCAGCTTCCTCAATTAACAGATTCTTAAAGACATAAGACTTACTGAGTCTAAAGGTTTAAAGGGTTATAGCCATGTGAGCCTGGGCACTTGCCAGGAAGGGCTCTCCTGGCTCTGGTGCCGAAGTAGGAAGAGGTGTTAAGGTTCAAAAAAACTTGAAGGCAGGATCACAGAACAGCTCAGAAATGGCACGTGTTACCTTGAAGGAAAACACGAGATGACAAAGTCCTACCATGAAGGACAGTTTCTTGTGGTTTAAACAGTCCTAACCAAGTCCCTTAACCCCATCTCAGACATGATGCTTTAAGTTCTCTTTATATTATTATTATATTTTCTTTTTTGCTATATGACAAATTACCATAAACTTAACAGAATAAAACAATGCCTATTTACTGTCTCACATTTTTTGTAGGTTGAAAGTCTAGGCATGGCATAATTGTTTTGTTTTGGTTTTTTTTAAGATGTATTTATGACAGAGAGGGAGAGCATATGCTTGCACACACAAGCAGGGGGAGTGGCAGGCAGGGGGAAAGGGAGAAGCAGGCTCAGGGAGCCTGATGTGGGGCTTAATCCCAGAGTCCTGGGATCATGACCTGAGCTGAAGGCAGATACTTCACCACTTAACCACCATCCAGGTGCCCGTAGGTTTTCTGATTAGGATCTCACAAGGCTGAGATCAAGGTAGTGGCTGGGGATATGTTCTAGGCTAGAGTTCAGAGTCCTTTTCCAAGCTTACTTGGATTATTGGCCAATAATAGTAGCTAGAGGACTGAGGTCCTTATTTTCTTGCTGTCTCTTAGACTGGAGTCACTCTCAGCTCCTAGGGGATGCCCTTGGACCCTAGCCCCCTATCCTGCTCTATGGACAGTTCACAGCCTTGCTGTTTGTTTTCTACCAGGCCAGCAGGAGAGTTGCCTCCAGATAAGAGCTGCCTCTTCTCTCTTCTAAGGCCTGATTAGGTCAGGCCCACCCAGGAAAATCTCTCTTGGTCAACTCATAGTCAACTGATTATAGAGGCCTTAGTGACATTTACAGAAACCCTTGTGACTTGTAGCATATCATAGTTGCAGGAAGGATTCAGTCAGATACTTTTCAGGCTTTAAAATTCTGTTGGTTCACATAAACTTATCAGCAGCCACTTTAATTTGACCAATGTCTATATGGTTTTATGTTGGAGATGATGATCTGATTTCTGGCATGCACTGAAATAACCAGTCCTCCCTGGATCTCTAAATCAGAAGGCAGGGGTGGGAAGACAGCAGGCAGAAGCCGGCCAGCCTGTGCCACTCCACAGGCTCTAGACCTCCTCACTGACTCCTCGCTGGCTTGTATATGACCAAAGCAATGTAATTCTGAAACAAGACCAGAATATTTACTATGGAATCACACACTTCACATCCCAGAACAGGGCAACACAAACTTAAAGTTGATCAGTAAACAATCATTTGCTCTTTGTAGCTTTCCTGTTGGGTACCTGCCCAGCCAGCAGCTTTAATTAGCTTATTCATCTTTGGTCAGCTCTGACTATCACCAGGGTCATTCTTTTCATGGAACTGAAATCTGTCATTTGGGGACTTCTACTGATTCTAGATCCATCCCTGAGAGTAAAAAAAAAAAAAAAAAGGTTTAATTCTGCTGTCACCTGACATCTCCTTGATGATTATGACTCCCTCGAGTGGAAGGCACTGTTGTAAATCTCCAGTTCATGATTCACTAGGCTATTAGAGAAGTTATTTACTATTTTAGAGGAAAGGGGAACATTTCAATGTATGTTACAGAGTCCATGACAGAAGCCAAGCATTTTGTGCATGTGTGTTAACAGATTTTCTTAAAAAAATAAAAGTGTTGACCAGTAACACTTCCATTTAGATCTGACCATGCTTTCTTTGTTTATAGAGTGAAAGAGAAACCATCACTTTCTTTGCACAAGAGGATAGCACTTTCCCTGCACAGACTGGTCCCAAAGCCTTCAAAATCCCCTACTCCATCAGACAGCGGATCTGTGCTACATTTGATACTCCCAATGCCAAAGGCAAGGACTGGCAGATGTTAGCACAGAAAAACAGCATCAACAGGTAATTGGGGGTAAACTTGAAAGAGGTTACTGACAGTTTTGAAAAACAAAGGGGGTTGGGTGCATCCACATGGTTTCCAGACCCTGATGCCTTTATAGATCCCTCTGGCTGTATTTCACGTGAGGCCTAGCTATGTAGCTAGGCAAAGAACAAGAACAGGACCCTGTGTGTGGCATTTCCTTCCACCCACTCTGTCTTTGGGAATGTCATAGAAAAGTCTTACTTTGGTCCTGGTCCATCATTAGATTGGCTAATTTGGCCCACCCAAATGGGGGTAGAGACTGGGTCATCTTGGTACTTGGAGATGCTAGCATGGTCTTGAGCCAGTGATAATAGAAACAAACAAGTAAGCTGCATAAACCCTCTCCCTAGCATCAGACCACCTTATGTGTTATTTAACCTTTAATGGGGACTTGCTCAGCCTACAAAAGTGCAAGTGCATGCCTCTGTGTCAGACTCCCGTTACTATACTAACATTGTAGTTGAGAGTTGAATAGAGAGATTCATAATGGGCTGGATTACTTTCGATGAGAAGAAGCAAGAGTGATGGCATCCCGAGCCGCACCAATGGGCAGGCAACTCCTGCTGGACTTGTAGGATAACTAGCAGGGAGAGGGCCCTGGTCCCCCACCCTGACCTCCCCTTATGCCCCAGAATGATTAGAAAAGAGAACAAGTTTTGCCAGAACCATTTCACATCCCTTCTTCTCTGTTACTCTTTTTTTTTTTCCTTTTTGAGGCAAAGCCTTATTTCCTTACTGTTTGGCTTGCTCTATCATTTCCATTTTGTGTTCTTTATTTTCACAGACATCCTACCTGACTCTTTCTTCTCTGAAGGGGAGGTAGGTGTCTGCCAAGAAATGATAGAGTGCTGTTCCCTGTTTCAAAAGGGATCCAGAATCCAGGAACGAAGGACCCAACTAGAAAGCAGTCAGACTCAGAGAAGAAAATCAGGGAACGATGCATTGCTGTAAAAGAAAATGGAATTTGCAGAGACAGACAAGCCCAGAAAGAATAGATACATTCTTGAGAGTCATATATTGAAAATGAAAGAACACAAAAATGTTTGAGTGTACAGGAAAAAAAAAATTAGGTTGACTATTTCCCAGCAACTTTGACAAAGGAAGAAGATGTCTCATTTATAACCCATGAACACCATGACTATGTCAAGCTCACTTTCTGATCACCCACAGGGACAAGAATGAAAAACCTGAGAATAAGAATTTGGTTTGCAAAGAAAAAAGGGTAGGCGGTGGATGGGACCCTGTAAGGCATCCTTGGTTCTACAACCCCATACCAATCTGCCTCAACACATTACTTACCATTCCTATTTCCTTCTCCACAAATGCAATTTGTAGAATTCGAACTACATCAACTCCTTAGTCCATTCTGGCCATGAGAGTTTATGATTTTTAATTCACCAATCACATGAAAATAATTGCCACAAAGGATCTATGGATCCACAGAAGTTATGGTTCATTTGCTGAATGAGTCTACACTCATTCCTGCCTTTTTCCTTTCATTCTCTGCTTACAGTCTTCCTATGAGAACTACGAGTGCCCCAGAATCATCAGTTGTGGCCCTTGCACAGTAGGGAAAATGCATTTCAAACTGGGCGATGAAGGTCAATAGCCTTTCGTGTCTGGGTTCTCACAAGCAGGAAGTGGCTTCATGAGAACAGAATGCCCTTCCAGTGTCCGGGATCCTTATATGTGAATACTTGGTGTGCCTGTTTGCTTGCTCTGGGGTTTCCCTAAGAGCCCTTCTACAGGAAAGCCTACATTTCCTTGACATATGAAATACAAATGACCTACTTTATGCAGTTTCTAACACAGTTCCCAAAAAATGTTGATTTTCAATCATTGTCACTCTTTGCAGTCTTCACTAATAGCAAATGGTGGAGATGGGGGGCATGAATACAAGTAACCTGCTATCTTTCAGTCTTCTTTGGTGGACGTATGCAACTTCAGTGAATGGCAGGTCCTTAACTCTCCCAAAGTAGTCTAACTATGGAATGAGAATGGTTTACATTGAGAATCAGCAAACTTCCTTCTGTTTAAGCAGATAGCAAATAGTTCAGGCCATATAGGATCTGTGATAATTACCATTCAGCCCTGCTTCTTCAGTGAGAATGAGCCAGAGATAATACATGAAACACAGCTATGCCTATTTGTCTAACAAACTTTCTTTATAAAAACAGGCAACAGCTTGCTTTTACCCTATAGAATGTAGTTACCTGACTCCTAATTTAAATAAATCCACCCTCATTTAGTAAAACTTCCATAGGATATTGTAATACCCAGAGATGAGGCTCCTGAGTCAGCTCAGCATCCAAGCTTGGCGGGGGTGGTGGGGAGAGGAACATAGGATAGGACCTGCAGCCTGGTTAGTTCCAGCAGATGGGCCACCAGTGTATTCACAGAAGCAGAGTAGAGGAAAGACTACTGAAAACCACCTTGCACCATGTTAGCTCATTCTCATTTTGCAGAAATTGTCAAGTTCCTTTTAGGTTTTCATTACTGTACCAAAAATCCGTCCTCTCCTACATGGGAAAAAACCTTACGTAACAGAGAAGAATGGGATTTTCAGATGCAACTTGTCACAACTTCCTATCGTGTAACCCCAAATCACTGGCCAGGCTCTCTTATGGTTACAAATAATAGCATGGAACTGATCATTATTGTGTGTTAAAATACAAAAACCTGACATTGTCAGTATGCCAATATCATTGAGCAAGAGAGCTGTCCCATAGCTTGAGATCCCATCAACTCTGGGATCATAAGAGAAAGATGATGACAAAGCACACAGGCTGTTATAGAATTCACCTTCCTTGATCTCATGACAGCACTTTTCACCTGACTCTCCTCACCTCCTTTCAATTTCCAAATCTCCAAAAGCTTGCAAAACCAAAGCCCTCAATTAGGAAGAAAGACTCTTCAAAGGGAATGGAAGGAAGTATTTGCTTTTATTTTATTGCCGTGAAAATGCTCTCATAGCCTCCTTTTGGTGAAATGCAAATGTCACTGATGATAATCTGCCTTTTTGCCAAACAAGTTTCTACTTAGATCTGAATAGGGGAAAAGACTTGGAATATCAAGTGAAAGGCTTAGCAATGGATGAGAATGTGAGAAATGTCAGTGGTGTGTGCGATGAGGCGGCAACACAGGTGGCCTTGCAACTTGCCTGGCATATGGATCCCGCCAAAGAAGCTCCACAGCCTAGCAAAGAATGTCATAGAGAACAGTTGCAATTATAGATTCTGTGAGCAAACTTTGACTATTACTCAGAGTCCATACTTGCTGCATTTCAAAGCTGAGATTACACATTTGTTCTCTAAATTCAGCTGCAACAACCCTCTACTTCAGTGCTCCTGGCCCCCATGTGATTGGTAGGTGGGTAGCACTGAGAAATAAAGAATTGATGGCATGGAAGTAGATGGTGGGGAGTATCGCTAAGGACCAAACAGATTAATGTTGGAAACTAACTGCTTCAGCCAAAAGATTTCTCCCATATCTAAACTTCCATAGCACTTTATATTGTGATGACCACACTCTGTATTCTCACTTGTGGCTAAACCCACCAAGATGGTATTCTCTACTTACAGGGAAAATTCAGTAATCTTTAAATGAATGACATGAACTCTTTTATTGGATACTAATGATGCTTGACCTCAGAAACTTCTTTCCTAATAAATAGAATTGATAGGAATAATCATCAAAGGATTTTGAAAATTGATCTCAAAGGAAAACAGTTCACAGGGCTAACATTAGAGAGGATTCCTGTCTTTGCTCTCAGCTCTTACACAGTCCCCGAAATTCTGCTGTTAGATCATGCTTCTTTAAGGCCTCATGATTTTCATATTCCAGAAACCCTTGTGAAAACACAGCCAGCTTGACCATGTTGCTATGGGAACAGCTGCTGGATAAAGAGCATGAGATATGGGAGTGTGAGCGGAGGGGAAGCAGCCGAGATGGAAGAGAGGGTGCCAAGGTGGAAAGAAGCACATAATTACATCTTATTAACGGTTTTTCATAATAGTACGCAGTTGAACCTTGAACAACACAGTTGAACCTTTGAACTGCACAGTTCACTTATATGTGGATTTCCCCCCTAAATGTGCTATAAATGTATTTTCTCTTCCTTATGATTTTCTTAATAACATTTTCTTTTCTGTAGCTTACTTCATTATAAGAATACAGTCTATAATACACATAGCATACAAAATATGTGTAAGCTGCTTATGTCATCAGGAAGGCTTCTAGTCAACAATAGGCTAGTAATAGCTTAAGCTTTGGGAGAATCAAAAGTCATACTGAATTTTCGACTGTATGGTGGGGTGGGTGGGGAGCTAACTCCCCACATTGTTCAAGGGTTAACTGAAACATATTTCTCATTGGTCAGAGGTTAAAATAGTTCATTTTGGCCGTTAATGTTCATTGGTGATGGTGTAGCAATTGCGAGCAAATTTCTCAAACCTCATGGCTGATAAGCCTCGCTATATAACTAGTTTTGCCACCAGGCCCTCTAATGAGAAACAGAATCTTCTCCTATTGAGGTCATATCCTTTCATTCCCTCTGTCCACCTTCTTAATTGGATATACAGGAACAGTGAAATGGCCAGAGGACAGTGGAAGAGGACAGAGGAAGGTCACAAGGCAGCTTCCTCATCTGTCTTGGAATAACTGTTGAGAATTCACCAGAAGTAGAGCAGCCCCAGTACCAGCTGCCTTTTGAGGTGAGAGAGGAAGAGGAGAACAAAATCCATACAGGATGCCTGCTTCCCAGGCAGGTCACTGAGAGGGGGGTCATGCAGTGACCATGGAGACTAGCTGTTTTCATTCCCGTGGTTTGGGATTTACTGTGAGGACACCAAACTCCGCTTTGGTGTGCCGGCTAGAGGCTAGAAAACACATCCTTACCTTTAAGTAATAAAAATGGATGTGAGGCTGTCATTTCCCAAACAAAACCACCTTTATGACTCTTCCAAGGGAAGTTAATATACAGAGGGATAGCATTACACAAGTCCTTGGAAGCAAATAGAGTGACATCCAAATCAGATTTTCTGCTTGTAGCCCAGGAGGCTTATGGAGGCAGTGAAATGCGAAGAGTCTTTAGAGTGAGCCTTCACAACCCAACATGGCAAAGTGGTGGGTGTTTGCATTTCGTTCCACCGAGGTCAATGACTCCTGAAACTGCCCACTAATGTGAAGCTGAAACAGCCTTGGGACAAGTGTAGCCACGAACTAGCTATATACCATCCTAAAAGTGGCAGGTGTCCATCCTAAAGGCAATGTGGAAAAGAAACTTCTTAATGTTCCTCTGAGAGAATCAAAGCCATGCTCCCGCCAGCCCCAGGGGCCTGTAACAAGGGCAACTACATTCCTTCTAGGCAAGGGGCGAGTTTGTGCTGGTTTAGGAAGGAATAACAGGCTACCCGCCCCCCCCTTAGGCTAATAGAGTTTTCAGAGAAGACGGACATGCCAAGGCCCTTTTTTAATTGTCTAAATAATCTCCTTCAGAAGAGCAGTCTCCAACAGTTCTGAAAAATACTGGCAGCATCAGTATGCCTGAATGTGATGTTTGCATCATTTGAGAAAATTAAATTATAGGAAGGACTTTAACCTAATTCATTAGAGTATCCTTTAAGAGATTAACTGTTTCTTTTCAGTGATTTGCAAGGTTTTAGCGAAACACATACTGAGTATTTTGCAAAGGGAGAAGTCTAAATATTTCCTTTTTCCTCTTTTTTCTTAAATAATTGATTTATTTATTCATGAGAGATACAGAAAGAGGCAGAGACATAGGCAGAGGGAGAAGCAAGCTTCCTATGGGGAGCCCGATGTGAGACTCAATCCCAGGACCCAGGATCACAACTTGAGCCAAAGGCAGATGCTCAACCACTGAACCACCCAGACACCACTGACACTTCTTTTATTCAGCATTAACACAGTGGTCTTCTGTTGGGAACAAATGGGTGGTCAATGTCCTTCATCCTCACAATGCTGAAAATGTCTCAAGGTTATGAGGGGGAAAATTAGTTTCAATGATACCTCTTTTTCCTTGATCTTTCCCGATTCAAAGAAAACTAAAAATTCGACTTGGTAGTTTTCATTGTCCTTCACTTCCAAATATGACGAATTGTCATAGACAATGTCATCCTGTCAGGAATGAAATTGGAGAATTGAACACAGGGTCTACAGCCAGCCTTGTTCTCTGGCAACTCACGGGTGGCCCTGAAAGCTCCAGGTCTTTAAATGTTTGACGAAGAAGAAGAAGAAGAAAGGAGAAGGAGAAGGAGAAGAAAAAAAGAAGAAGAAGGAAGAAGAAGAAGAAAGAAAGAAAAAGAAGAAGAAGAAAAAGAAAAAGAAAAAAGCCTTGTTTTTCTCCTTCAAGAACCAGTTAATAGAATAGACAAAAAGAAATACTAAGGGGAATTTCATTGTCAAATTAATTGCCCTCAAAGGATTAATGCACCTGTTTTTAAGGCAAGACAGTGGAACTCCATGGTTTCCATTGCCTGGACCCTGTCCTTGTGGGTGCCAGCTGCCTTTCTCTTGAAGGCAAGGGGACGCGAGGCAGAGATGGTATCATGGCCTGCATCTTTTAGCCTTTAGAAAATGAAACACCGACTTGACTCTCTCCCAAGGGTAGCTTTGCGGTTTGTTGAGTACCCAAGTGAGGTTGAAATTTGGGGATGGAAGCCTGATGGAAGGAACAAGCACTGGTGTTGTGTCCAATACTGCTGTTCAATATGAATGGCTTTTCTCCTCTCTTGGCCTCGAAAGAACCATACGGAAGGTTGGTTTGGGTCACAGAGGCTTTCCTTAAATGAGACAATTAGGATGATAGCCGGGACATTAATATTTTTGCATGAGGGCTATGTTTCACTTCCCAACTTGGCACTAATGACAGGATTAGGCACAGTTCCTATAAATGATGGCTCCCGCTTTGTTAGAGACAGCCAAACTTCGTTTTCACTTTCTATACGACAAGCCTACTTGAGAAGATATTTTTTAAATTGGCTTTTTAAAGGCTAACACAATTCAGGTAACTTAGATGTAAACAGCAAGTTTGTAAACTATAAACATGGTCGGTGCCTCTCATGTCACAGGTACAAATGCCCCTCCCCCTTCTACTTGAAGGCGTTGGGTGAAATCCTAAATTCTGCATGAATTTGCAGCATTCCCCTGCCATGAGGGTGTCTTCTGTGCTAACCACGACATTCAGCTGCAGTTCTAATGTGGTTCCCCAACTATATTTCGGTAGGAAATCCATTCTCCCAGTTAATGACAAAGAAGAGCTCACAGCTTGCGATCAGCCCCCATCATAGCAGGATTCAGAGTTTGTTATCTGGAATTCAGTATGAATTTAGTATGAAAGGGAGGCCCTTCCTTGTAGGCAACACACACAACCTGACAGAAGAACACGGAGCCAGGCCAACTCCAGTGTGAGCGCACTGTGCCCTTGGGATATTTTCCCTGGGCCTCAGACCTGTGCCTCCTTGCCTCCCATCTCCTACTCTGCACCCCAGGACTCTTATCTCTGTGTTAACTGATTGAAGATTTGTAAATCCTGGAGATATTTACATTTGAATGCTGCTTTCTAGTACTTAAGAAAAGGCACTATCTCTGAATTTTCAGGAGAGGGACAACCAGCCACTTTTCCTTTTCAGAAAACTAGCCCTCCGTATGATGGGATATAAAGATATTGGATCATGATCCCTTCATTCTCCCCTCCTCCTCGCATGCAAAAAAAGGAAACAGAAGGCACAGTCATGATTTCCAGAAATACTCAAATTTTAACCTAATCTCCATGATTAGCTTAACATGGTTATTAACTTGAAGATGTATTTTGAAAACTGGGATTCTGTATAAAAATTTGGTTTTTGACCATATACACCATTATAGGTTGGCCTGTGTCTAGCTAGTGAAATTGCTAAGGTAAAGATTCATGCTCCCAGTTCTGTCCTGGCTTCCACCTAAAGCATGGGATTTTAATTGAGGATGAGGGATGGGGATAGGAAAGTCTCAGAGGAAAGTCATCATGTAATAACAACACCAATCCCCACACCCCCAGAACTCAGGTGAATAGAAGGCATGTAGGCTTAATGAAACAAAATTAAATTTCACAAGCCATTATTACTCAATAAACTTAAGACGGATAAATTTGTCCAACTGTCTTAGCATGTATTTTTTTTTTATAGTTTACTATTTTAGTGGGAGTTCCAAATGAAAAGATAAAGCCATTCAATCTTCAAAGCTTAGGACAAATAAACCTGAAGACCTAGAAGGATTCTAAAGTAATTCCTAAAATTTAAGAGTAATCTTATCTGCATAATATACAGCATCTTTATGACACCACAAAAATAAAAATCCCATTTTTTTAAAAATAACTTCAGTCTATCAGAATTCAAAAAGGCTACGACAAAAGGTCACCCAGAGTTCAGAATGTAAAAAGATTAATAATTTGAAGCATCTAAGACCAGAATAAACATTCGGTTCTTTAAACATATTTCAAAGAGAAAGAAAAAAATAAGTTTTATTTTGAGGCATCCACTTAAATTTCAGGACTACTACTTTTGCTAAATGTTCTGGTTTCATTAAAAAAAATCAAAGACAATCAGAAAATTGCTTAATACCAACTATTGCTATGAATTCTATTCTCTAGTAGTAATAATATTCCCTGAATTGTGTGTGCTAGTGTCCAAATGCACCACCATTATGAAGAGAAATGGGTCACATAGGTTGGGATCAGAATAATTTCAAAAGGGCAGTATGGAAACAACCAAACAGATGCATGGTATACAAATTTTCAGAACAAAACAAAAATCAGTGCATTTGCACATATATAACCAGTTAAAATAATCCAACTATCTTGGAGGAGTAGCCTTTTGCATTAGGATTTTAGGATCTTGGGAGTCTGCTTCTCCCTCTGCCTATGTCTCTGCCTCTCTCTCTCTCTCTATCTCTGTGTGACTATCATAAATAAATTTAAAAAAAGGGTTTTAGGATCTTTTATATACTAATTATTCTGGTGTAGACAAGTAAAGGTAATTTAATAGGAGGTCTGTTTATCACAAAGCTAACTGAATCATTTTTAATAAGACTGATTATGTTCCTGTATGTATCTACTAAAATTAAGTGGAATTTGAGATTTGTGTATGTTATGATGAATGTGCTTGTATAGAGTATAAATCTGAGCCATGCTTTGGGGAGCACATTTCACTTGTTACAATATGTTCAGAGACCTGTGCCAAGTGAGAATTATATTTCTGCCTCTCTTGATCACTTAGTTTGCTTTAGCCCTGGCTGCCTATTCACAAATCAGAACATTTGCGGGATTTTTGAGAACCTAATGGCTGACAGGAGCCATTCACCATCCCTGCTCCTCTTCCTCTGGGCAGGTATACTTACTTAGAACACCTTCCCATGCCCACTCCCATACTCACCACAGATTCATGAACTTTTAATATCATGTTAGGACAAAGATTCATCCCGACCTCCAAAGCATATTCTGTACGCCTCTCCCAGAGTTTTATTATTGCATTTTCCTGCCCAGGTCTTCTTGTCATGTCTTGAAATGTCAAAGATCCCTGAACATTTACTGAGGATGAAGCTTTCAAAGTGCTTGAGGCAGGATGTGTAACTTGTGGATTCAACCACTTTAGCCCTCGGGGTACTCATTTTCAAATGCAGCACAAAATGAAAAGTTCAGTCTAATCTTCTCTCAAATCGTTACCACTTCTGGAAATCTAGCTTGGTTGTAAGACAACATAGGAGAGAGATCAGCCCTACAGCCTAAAAGCCAGATCTGGCCCACCACCTGCTTTCCTATAGGCCAGAAGCTAGAAAGGTTTTAGGATTTTTAAATGGTCAGGAAAAAAAAAAAAAAAAAAGAGAAGAATATTGTGTGACATGACAACTGTAAGACATTCCAATTTCAGTATCTGTCAATAAAGTTTAATTACAACGTGGTCATGCTCATTCACATGTATTGTCTATGGCTGCTTTCACACTACCATAACAAAGTTGGCCTCTAAAGTCCACATAAAGACCACATATGACCCCTAAAGTCAAAAATATTTATAATTTGGTCTTCATAGAAATATTTGTCGAGCCCTGGTATAGAAAAAAGCCTAATTTGGGGGTTGAAAAGATCACAAGGATTCTAGTTATTCTAATGGGACACTAGTCCATTGTTTTTCAAGGGCAAATACAAACTATAAACCTTCAATAGAATGATGAGAAATCTATGCTTCTCTTTTTTCTTGTTCTTCTTTTTGAAACAACAATGGAGAACAGAAATATTTATCCATTCCAGGAACAAACATGTGTTTATGGTCTTTATTCTCAAAAGGGAAATGAAGAGATTGTCACACAGCCTACCCAGAGTTAACCCACCCCTACTTTCTCAGTTTGCCTTTTTCTCAGCTATTCCCTCCGTTCTCATTCTGCCTGGATGTTGGGAGGGGTGGGTCAGTTGACTGAACAGACCTAGAGATATAGCAGATTGCTCTACAAACGTTGGCCCTGACCAGGAAGAAGTGACAATATTCAAAACAAAGTTCTTAAATAAAAGGAACCAGAATCCCTTCAATTGTCCAAGCCATTTGATTTGCCATTTCTATTAGTGTAGAAGTAACTATATTTGATTCCAAGTGAGTGGAAGGGGCAAGGGAAATAAGGAAAGAAGATAAAAGAAGCTAGAAAGAACATTTTTAAGCTGGCCTTCTCCCTCTCTCAATCAGATTCAGATGTAGCAGAAAGTATATATAGTACCCTGATATTCATGCTATTTGGCAACCAAACTGGCTTTAAGGAGTCCCTTGAGACCTTTAAATAAAACAGCACTTTATTCACTCAAAATTACTATATGTGTGTGTGGTGCTTGTAAATGGTAATGTGCCCTTAAAAGCGTGTCTTCTCTTCCAAGTGCTCGTTACATGAGTCTACTCTGTGACTGCCGAATGTGGTGAGGGAAAGTAGTGCCATCCTCAAAATACGCAATTCTTGGTTGACTCTCAAAGATCTTTTCAGCTTATCAAAATTTTACCAAAGGTGACATTTCTATCCCTGATGTAAAAGTGCCTATGAAAAATTGTGTGACCTTTAATCTTTTGTGTTGTCTTAATCTTCATCATAGCAGAGTCATTGTCCAAAAGGTTACCATTTGTTTTCACTGAAGATCCTGTATCACCTGAAAAAAAAGCTCATAGCAATTAATTACTCAAGACAATGGATATTGAATAAACACCTCTCATAGTACTATGATAAGGACTATTGCAGAATCAGAAGATTATTAGCTATGATCCTTTCCCTTCAGATGTCTGTAATCATGCTGGGTGGGCAAAACTCACATGAAATATATAACCAACCTATTCATATGAAAATTTAAACACAACAGTAGAAAGAATTCAGAGAAAAAATAAAGCATTTTGAACAAAGAGTGGAGGAGAATTGAACCAGGCATGAACAGGAAAGTACGATCTTGATAAACAGAGGGTAAAGAAGGAAATGGGTCTTCCCAATGGAGAGAATAGATTGAATGAAAGCAAAAAGCAAAGTATTACCTAAGTCAGCATTAATGGCTCAAAGGGCAAAGGAAGACTGAGTATGTCAAAAAGCAAGCAACAACATAAAGAGAAAAGTCAAAAATAAATGTCACAGTATGAGAGATTAAAAAGGTCGTTTGTAATCCCAGTGATACTTTTTATAGTTACAAAGGGGGACAATCTGGAAATACAGGAGTGGTAACCATTTCTGATGCACTGAGTTTGAGGAGGTGGAGAGAGATCAAATCTGAGCAATCCCAACGTCATTTGGAGACCTGTCCCTGGCTCCCATTTACATACTACTCCTATTGTAAGAATATCCACTGCAAGTCATTCTTAATTTCCTTATAGTGATTTTTATTTGTTCTTTAATTCCGTCTTCATTTTTGTTGTTCTTTCTTTCTTTAAATCTCTCTGTCTAGGAATTTGTCTTATTTTGCTACACAAAGTAGTCCATCTGCTGTCATTTTGAACCTGTGGGAAGCTCGTCATCAGCATGATGGTGATCTTGACTCCCTGGCCTGTGCCCTTGAAGAGATTGGGAGGACACACACGAAACTCTCTAACATTGCAGAATCCCAGCTCGATGAAGCCGACTTCAACTACAGCAGGCAAAATGGACTCTAGTCCACGATCGCTCATGAGACAGTGATGGCCAGCTTCTGGACATTTGCTTTAAATGGGAAAGAGACAGCTTTCTGCCCAGTGGCATTTGGAGAATTTGGCCTTCATTTACAATCAGTGAGAATCCCTGGTTGAAGAAACTGAATTTTATATAGGTATAATATGTTAATAGGGAAGAGTACAAGCTCTCTTAAATATAAGAGGGCTCTACTGTCTCATCTGAATCCACACTTGGGTTCACACTTGATGAACTTTCTGAGCTTTGGAGTGGTAAGGATAAAGTGAGGGCATAGTTAGATCAAAGCAATTGTGGGGGAAAGATGAGCTACAATAAAGCCAGGAAGGCAAAGATTGAATCGTGCATGTCTCAAAACAGGTTTTTAATGATGTGCCCCAAAGGGCCAGCTGATTCTGGTACCAGATTGTCAGGCTTGTCTACCAACTGGCATCCAGTGATGTCAACAATCATTGTAAAACTGGCTTTTCTAAGTGAAATGGGGTTGCCAACCCATTCGTAGGACTTTGGTAATGTCAAGGAAGGCATTTAGAATTTAGACTCTGAGTACATCACACCAGCACCGATTCTCTATTTATCCTAACCACTTAATGGAAATAAGATCAGAAGGTAAGATGGACCACAAACTAGTTCTTGCTGTGTATGCCACCTTCATTCTCTCCCAGAGACAAATCTACCCACATTCTTTCTTCCCCTTCCTTACCTAGAACATAGGAGTGGTTTCAAGGAGGCTAATTACTTCTCAATATGGAAATTTACTTCTCCTAACTCAACAATGCAGAACCCTCTATTCCCAGCCCAGCCACTCAAGGTGCAAAGTGCTATTAGAACACAGCTTATTACTTGGATTTGGGGGGAGGGAGTATCAAATCGAGCCCAAAATAGGACAGGGACTGCAGATGCCAAAGGCCTCAGATAAGCTATAATTCTAGGATAGAGGTGTTGACCCATTCTCTAAACATTTTTATGAGGGGATGAGGGGTCCTGTTCTACTTTTCAATCCAGGTTCTTGAAAATTTCTAGCCACCTTGATACTATGTTGTCACAAAATCTTTCCATAGGGCTATAGGGCATCCTCGTTCTGCTTCTGCTTCTTGGAAAATTAGCAGATAGTCTTTGGTCTAAATGATAGGAGTAAATAGACATGAGGAATAGGTCTACCACAATGTCCCAGAAACCACATGCATTGTTCTGGAAGCTTTTAAGCTCTGATTACTCAACCTCACTAGGTATGCTTTCTCTACAGGATTGTTAATATGGGACTCTTGCTTTATGGTTCTTTAAAAAAAAATAGGCAATGATGTTGTGGAGAATTGAAGTCCACCAATAATTCATGAAACTCACCTTAACATTTTACTCCATCTTTTATCCTATAAAATAGTTTTTGAAAAGATGTCCTGGCAGACTAAAGATGTGCCGATCTGTTCCTGATCATCTTCTGGTGGATGTTTTAATCAGCTGCCCACAATCAGAACAGGCGAGGTCAAGGACCTAGATTATCTACAAGACTGATCAGCTACTTAGAGGCTGGCTACATTAAAATAAAATCTAGTCAGGGAATGGGGGTGTTGGGGAGTACTTGGCAATGGGGTTATGATCAATCTTTTTTTTTAATGTTTTTGTAAGTCTCATGTAAAACAAAACAAAACAAAACAAAACATAAATCTCCACTGAAGTAAAAAAGGCCTAGAGATAGGTGTAATTTATAAAACCATGAGTAAGGCATTAGCAACTCTTGAATGCATTAGCCATTTTCTCTAACTAATGTGTGGTATAGGTCTCCTATATTGGATGAAAGGCTTTGCTACATGAAATTCAAAAGCATCTTGCTTTTCTCAGGAGCCAAAGGCATATCATATAGAACAAACAAATCCTCTTAGAACTGCTGAGCATATTTTCAAAATACCTCTCTAGATCAAGCAAAGACCCTTTTGCTAACGTGCTCTACTTATTTATTCCTTCTGATGAGCAAAGAGAAAGCAGAAGAGGGTAAATCATCTGACACCCTTGCTAGCATTTCTGGAAGAGCAAGAATGTTGCTCTTCCAGAGAACAACGTTGAAATTGATGGTCAGTCACCCAAAGTAAACTAGAGAGTTTATTGGCATGGTAGTATACAGAAAGAAGCTGCGTTGATTTTAATAATAATTTGCAGGAAACATCAGAGAGAACTTTTGTAAGTTTCCACCTTGGAGGACTTTTGTTTTAAAACAAACCATCCTACCCATTTTTCCTTTTCCTTTATAACTGGCCTTATATGATTGCTTCATATAACCCGAGAATCCACATAGATCCTTTTTAGATCTGATATGTTTTTAATATCTTAAAAAATTTAATATCTTCCCTAGAATCTAGATCATTTTAAGCTAAGAGATTATCATCCACCCCTCAACGTCTAGAATTTCCAACCATGGACTTTTTTTTTTTTTTTTCTGGTGGGAGGGTGGCTTGATTTTTATAAATTCACAAGATCATCATACCATATTGAACAACAAAGGAAGCAAATTAACACAATTCGCTGCTGACTTCAGCCTAAGGTTCGAATCCATCTTTCAACCTATTTTACTCCTTCTTTTCATTTCTTTTATTTCTGCTAGCATCCTACATAGGATTTCTACAGGAATATGTGAAATTCTGTGGCTGTTGCACATCAGGATCCTATTTTACAGTAGAATTCCAAAGGGAACCTATGTTTGCGAGATTTACCGACATGGTTGGGGAGTCGGGGTGTCAGGGAAGAGCGGAAATCACAGATCAGATGGACTTCACTGACACTTGAACTTGTGGTTACTCACTGTGACCTTAAACCCTTTTTCTATTTTAATATTTTCCCATCACAACACCAATGCCCCTCTAGAAAGAGATTCACTTGTCAGTACATGTGCTTACCTTAGAAGTCTTATTGTCCTAGTGTAAAAGGAACCAACACATGAAAAATGGGCTTGAATACTTGGCAGGTTGCTTAAAATTTTTACAAAATATCCCATTTAGTGCCAAATCTTTCAGTCCTCAAAGGCATTTAAGTCTAATGGTCATGCTTTAAACAGGACTTCAAATTATGCCACCAAAAGGTACACTTCACAGCTGTACCAGACTGCCGCTGCATCGTAAAGTTAATTTACAGTTTTTACAACATTGCTTGTGCAGTCTTACCAGTTTACATCAAAATCCTTTAAGCCAAAAGGAAGCTCACTCTATGGATTTAAATGCAAACTTCATTTACTGGTGCAGAAAGTCTCGTAAAACTCAGATGTACTCCCACAAAAATTTTATTGGCCTTTTTGTAAGAGATGAATAGGAATTGACACAATTCTCTTTAAAGAGGGGAAATTTTCTCTCTCTTATTATTTTTATCTCCAGCTGCAGGTGTTCTCCTGTGCCATGGTCCCTACGTTTTTCTTTCAGTTGACTTTGAGAAGGGTTATTAAGTCAGATGACTAAACCAGGGTTCTCTTTGGATTAAAAGTTCTGGATTCGTTGCCCCTATTTTCCTTGAGAAAAATTCTCAACATCACAAAGTGGAATATGAAAATGGTATATAGATCTTCCTCGACTTATGATGGGGTCATGTCCTCACAAACCCATCGTAAGTCAAAAATATAGTTAAATCAAAAATACCACAGCCGATAGCCTAGCTGATGCACACTCAGACCATGGGCATTAGCCTCAAGTTGGGCAAAATCATCCAACACAAAGCCTGCTTTGTAAGGAAGTGTCGAAAATCTCATGTCATTGATCAAATACTGTACTGAAACAAACAACGGAATGGTTGCCAGCATCCTGCTGGTCTACCCTTGAGATGTCATGGCTGACCAGGTGGGGGGCGGTGGCTGCCCGGGGCCCAGCCAGCATCACGGGAGAGTCATCCCTCATATCGCTAGCCCAGGAAAATATCCAGATTCAAAGTTGCTAGGACAGTTTCTACTGAATACCTATCACCTTTGGACCATCGTATAAAGTCAGAACATTGTCAGTTGAACTGTCATAACTGGGGGACCATCTGTAATGGATTTTAGATAGTATTCTCCACTTGCCAAACCTCTGGCAAATTTACCCATGGATTTCAAACTGTGAGAAGATCATTGAACGTGCTTGCTTTTCCTTTTGCCATTTTCACCACAATCCCTTAGTCCTTCTGTAAAGGTGTGAAATAATCACTCTCAGATGTGGTGAAGGTGAAATTCCCTCCAAGGTCTCTGTCCCAGATCTGGGAAGGTCATGGGAACCTGACGGGGCTGAAATACTTGCTTCTTATGGCCCCTCATGGGGCCCATTTCCATTACTTTTCCTCATGAAACATTGCAAAGTTCTGAATCCTGGTATCTCCCATTGACCGGACTAGGGGTCACATCTGCAGCAAATGGGAGAGCAAAATGTTGTCCTACAGATAGTGACAAAATTTTATTAGCCCTTCAGTGTTAGTTGCCATAGCGCTGTATTTGAAAAATCGATGCTGTAGCCAAAAGCTGAACGGCCACCCTTTTCCGCAGCTTCCACTGTTTTGTCTGCATAGAGTTTTCCTGAACTACAAGCAAAATGTATTTTGTCGAATGTCACAAAGTGAAAATGTTGCTAATATTAGACGTGTTACATATTTTGTGTTTTTACTTTCCATACTCTTTCAAAAGCTGCAGTTCTAAAAGCTGTTTGGCTGTATGGACAGCATGTGGTGTTCTTTGCAAAAGCAATTCTAGGAGAGCCAGCGTCTACCATGGACTCCTCACATCCCCATTCCAGGGTCATCAGCAAAAGAGCAAAATGGCAATTTTGTGTGCTATGTTTTTTTTCAAAAGATAAAAAGGGGATGGAAATTAGACCTGGCTGTTAGTCACTAGTGTGTAGTACTGTGATCTGAAGTAGGAAATTTAACTCACATAGAATAATTGTGGTGTTTGAAGCAGCTACTTTGCTTTTTCCTTTTGCTGTGAAGATCATGGATTTGGAATGTCCTCATGAGGTGGACCTAAGACAGTGACAGTGAACTTCATGTCTTAGGGTCCACCCTCCATCTGAACCCAAAGATTAAAAAGGCAGTAAGCTTCATGTTTAGGCCTAAGCTTAAAAATATCCTCCCCCACCCCTATGATTGAGTTGGGCAGAGGATACATCCTCCTTTCCAAAAAGTTACCGCCTTGAATTATAAAATGGATCACTAAATTGGGTAAAGTAACTCTTGCATGAGTGGAAATGTGTGTTAAGTACTTTTACAAAAAAGGCATGATTGTGACAGAAATGTCCTTTTGCCTCAAATCTTGCTAACCCCAAAGAGTGTTTCCCTATTGCAGGCATTATTTACATACAAATTCCAAAATGGCATAAATTGTATAAGTACCTTCAAATTAAAGAGATACAAGAGGTAGAGATTTAACAATGGTTCTATTGAATTATGGGAAGATGATATTTTAAGGGAATCGTAAGCAGAATATCTTGCCTTATGACCCGCATCACTGAAACAGACATTACAATCACAAATAGATCTAATAATTCCAATATCCCTCCATTAGCGAACTCTGATGATGCTAAAGTAAGATCACCTCTTACAGGGAGGCTGTGATCTAAGCTTCATCAGAGTGTAGTTAAAAAATTTCAATCAGAAACCCTCTAGAGGGACCAGTCTCAATCATGCAGGCCCTTCCCATTCAACACATTTCTATAAGAAGGTGAAACTCATTGTGGGAATTTTCTGGTCAGGAAAACAATTCTCTCCTTTCTAAATTGGAATTAAGACAGATTTTAAATTTCCCATTCTTCACAGTTGTTTCTAATTGGTACACGCAAGACAGTGTCCCCCCAGAAATAGTGCAGATAGAAGCAATTAGAGGAAAACTGGCTTATTCTCCTGACCCAAACTCAACAAATCTGAGTAACTGTTTACCTCCATTTCTGTATGAAGAACTTTAAAACAAATTTCGTTTTCTTCTGTTTATTTTGGGAAAGTACATGGAGGAGGAGGGGTGGTTTTTTTCGTGATTCATATCTCCAACCCATACCACTCTCAACTTTTATTTGATGTGTTCAAAGCCAGAAGAAAAAAAAAAAAAAAAAAAAGCAGAACGGAACACTTAAATTGACATGAAGCTGAAGGAGTGAGCAAGCCAGAGGAGAGTTTGAATAAAGCATGGCCTTGGCTTCATACCACACTTTTTGTGCCTTGTATTATCAATGTAAATTCTGAATGTTGTACAGTAAATACTTGGATGGACTTCTTAGAAAAGGCTGCACTGGCTTCTTTTTCAGCACATGTACATATCTATAAATATATATACATATATATTTGGTAATGCCAAACAGCTGTGTTATATTGTACTGAACAAAATGGACCGTTTGGATGTTTTATGTAGAGTTTGCAAAAAAAAAAAACAAAAAAAAAACAAAAAAAAAACAACAACAAACAACTGGATGGTTACAGACTTTTCAAGATAAATGTACAGACGTAAATTACCGCATATCAGTTATTTATGAATAAAGAGTCTTTTATTGACATTTTAGGATATCCATGAGTGGAAATTTGAAATCTTCCTAAGGAGTACCCCCTCTATATACTTTCTGCTACATCCTAGCAGGAACTGGAATTCCCTCTACATCAAGGACAGTTTCCAAGTACCTATTAACGTATTGAACCTAATTTCTCCTTGTGGCCTCAAGAATTAGACCCCACGAAGCTACTGGAAACAAAAATGAGATTATCTCCTATGGTTCTCAACCCAACCACCACCGTGCATACACACAAGTTAGGGCGTAGTTTTACAAACCATGAGAGAATCCCAACCTAACGTAATTGAGATATCATTCACCTTAGACCTCAAAATGCTTGGGTTATTTTTTACAGACACTATAGAAATTTTCTGCCTTTTCATGGGAAAAATGCTACAAAAATAAGTACAATGTTGCACATTGCAGATAGTTTCACTGACTGAATCTGTTTAAAATGTTTTAAAAATGCTGAAGGCTCCCAAGATCCAAAGAATGTAATCATAACTGTTTACAGCGGTCAGAACCAGTTTAAGATGGTTTCTGACGTATTTCAATTAGCCATAAATTAAAAGAAGGCCACAAATTGGTTTAAAACCAGTGTTTTCCAAAATTTGTCTTTAAACAAAATACAATTAGCATAGTAAGATAGCAGGCTTTGTACCCCCACCCCTGCTCATTAAATTAAATTTGGAAAACCATCCCTAAAATGAAACTGCATTCTCTAGATTTCTGAAAACCTTTAAGTGTATGATGGATCTAATGTATATGGTGGATCTCTAAAAGAGGAGTGTATATAACATTTTCTAAACATTTTGGACCATGTAATTCTTTTTATGAATCATCTTATAGGACTAGCAGGGATGATAGTATCCACAAAGTGGCTGTGAGAGGTTCCAATGCTTTAAAGCTAATTAGAATATATTTAAGTTACTGGTAGAATGAGAATTGGTTTTAATTAACTAGGTAAATCAGTATGATTAGGAAGAACCAAGCCAAAGTTTCAGAACTATTTTAATAGAGCAAATAAATCCAATCTGAGTTGATCGACTATAAAGAATGCTATGGCTGGCAGAGAGATTCAGATACAACTAGCTCATTTGGATAAAAATATATCAGCTTGAGCCTCTAATAAACTGTTCAAAATATTTTTTTTAAGTTTTGTCTGAAAAATGTTTCATCTACCTAGGAACTGGTTCTGAGTGGATTAAGCTACTTTGAGCTAATGTTTGTTCCCTGTAGCCAATATTTATTAGAATTTGATCAAATTTACTCTGATAGGGTTATATATTCATTCAAAAATATTTATTTAGATCTGCCACATGGTAACAAAGCCCGGATTCAAATCCTGCCTGTGTCATTTAGCATTTAATATCAGACAAAATACTTATGTTTCTACTTAAGTATACAGGGATGATAATAGAATTTTAGATTCTTTCCCAAGTGTAAAGATTAAGTGGAAAAAAAAAGATACATGTAAAATCCTTAATGTGGTACTTAATAAGCAACTGAGCATTCACTTTTACCTTATTTTAGAAAGGAAATAGGCATGGTAGTTAACAAAATGTGTTGGAGATCAACACAGGCTACATAGTAATCCTGGAGTCTGCCATTCTCTGGGCATGTGACCTTGGTCAAGAAACTGTCTTTAAAAGGAGATAATCCATCAAGCTCACTAGGTACAAAGTAAATGTTCAAGAATAGTATAATAAATATAATGACTAAACACATCTCTATTTCTGGCTCATCCTGGTTCTGAACAGAGATGTCCTAGAGTGTTCACTATATGATCATAGTAAAGTAACAAGAGGGCCAAAGACGTACTCAATTTTAGTCTTTCTGATAGCTGGCAGAAAGTTATTTAAGGCAAAAAAATAAAGTAAAAAAAGTCTTATGGCCCTTAAAAATAAGTAAAATATTTTGTTTTTCAAATATAAAGGTTAATGCTTAATACAGTAAGCTGTGAAAATACTTTAATGAGATCCATTATATCCACCCACCTAAAATGATTTTAGGAGAGAAGGAATTGGAGTCAGATGATGGGGGAAATACATATTTAAAATGTGTCTATCACTAAGACAAGTAACATTTTGTTTGAAATAGTAATAATCTTGCATAGAGTAGATACTCCATCAATGAGAGGACCCATTTTCTGACAACACAAAGACCTTAAAATCTTGAGTATATGTACAAATTAAAGAGTTATCTACTCTTTATTATTATCTTTATTATTACTCTGTATGTGCCAGGCCCTCTACAACAAAGCAGGCATTCATAAAACAAAGCAAAACAAAACAACATCATGGACTCAACTTTCATGAAGCTTCCTCTCTCTGTATCAAGAGGTTATCATGCCATCAAAAAAGTGCTGTGAAAGAGATGAGCACAGATTGTTAAGGGAGAATAAAGGAGGGGAGGTGAAACCAGGTTGTATGTTGTGAGGGAAAGTAACAGGGACATGTGGTCACTGGGATAAGATTTAAAGATGCTGTATTAACATAGCTATCTATAATAACACTTTGCAACAAGCCCCATAATCTGTGGCTTGAAGTAACCATTTATTCTTCTTACTGAGTTATGGACCAGTAGAAAGGTCCTCCTGATCTGAGCCTTGCTTGGCTGTCTCAGCTGAACTCGTTCCTGTATGTGCTGCTATCTGTCTTGGAGGTTAACTGTGCTGGCTCTTCCAGACCCGGATCCTGACGTGTCCAAGGCCTTGGCTAGGATGATAGGACTAAGCTCTGCCCCACAGTTCTTAATGACACAGTAGGTGCAGCTGGGGATGTCCTCATGGTAAAGGCAGAGGAAGAAAAGCATGGAGAGGTTTTTGAAGAATAGTCTTGGAACACCATCATTTCTGTGATATTCTATTGGCCCACATAACTCATAAGACTAGCGCATTCAACACAGAGGGAAATAGAATCCAACTCATGATGGGAACTGTTGCAAAAATGACAGTGCTTTAAAGGGAGTGGATGCAAGAAGGGTGGAGAATTTTGCTCATGGTTTCAATTTCTCCATCGGAGAGAGGTAAGGATTTGTCAGACAAAAATAAGTGGGGTGGGGGGGCATTCAAACAGGCATATTAACATTGATAAATAGATTCATAAGTATTTTATTCAGGAGAGGCTACCATACAGCTTTTCATGCTTCTAGTTCTTATAATCCACTAGATCTTCCATAATTGCACTTTCCAAACTTTCATGCTATGTTATTAGGTACTGATCCTATGTTTAGCCATAAACACGGGCAACATGGGAAAAGCGGAGTTAATCACATCCACAGGGGCTTCTTTATTGTAAGAATTCTCAAAGGTTTTATTTACATAATAACGGGTAGTCAATAGTTCTTGAATACTTTCAATCTGCTAGGCACTTTACACAGATTCACTCATTTAATCCCCTAGCAACCATATGAAGTCAGTACTATTATTGCTCACATTTTGTAAATAGGAAAGCTGAAAAAAGAATTATGCTAATATGAATTTTTAATCACTTAGCCAAGGCTACAATGTCTACAACATTTTCCAAATATTTATCACTTACTCCTACTTAATGAGCATGTAGTAACATCTTGCAATTAATATTCTGGGATCCACTTTTCAAAGATGTAGAAGAGATAAATTGGGTCCTCCATCCTAAATTAATTCAGTCTAGATTTTCTTCAACTTTTTCTCATCTACCAACTAATTTCTTTGTATTTTGCAAAATTTTTCATCTCTAAGCATATGCTAAGCCCATGGCAACCTTTTTAACATTTTAATTCTTGGCTACGAATGCTTAATTTTACCATGTTCCTCTATAATTAAAAAGGCACACATAAGACTGATAAGAGTCAGTTGTAAATATTTTGCTCCACCTTCTAAAGACTGCTTTAAAAGCTGGAAGCATCTTTCCAATGAAATGACTTGTAGCAAATAACCTCGCTTTCTCTAAGCTCAGAGAAAAATTCAACATATTCTTCCTCTCAAAGGGGTGAATGCTAGGTGTCCAGCCAGGAGGAAGATGCTGTACAATTAATAGAAAGAGCCCAGAGCAGGTTAAGAAGGCATTAAACAATGAGAACTCTAATCTTAGCTGTCATGCCTACCAGTGGAATCTCAGACAATTCAGTTTACTTTCTGAGTCCCAGTTTCCTCATCTGTTAAATCAGCATCATGCATATCCCGTCCCCCTTTCCATATCTATCTGTTGCCAAAAGAAAACAATGTGATCAATATAGGAGAGCAAACTATTAGATATACAGGTAAAAAAAAAATTCAAATGACCCAGATTTGTTCATCTCCTCAGATCCCTAACTTGAATAATTTGGTTAAGGTACCCAGAGAAATAGGGATGATCTCTTCTCCCAGCACATGAGCTTGAAACATCCACATACTTTGAGAAAAATCATCAAAAGGAGTATGCTCTTGAGTGAAAAATTATGTAAAATGCTTAGGTTAACTACTGATTCATCATCACCAAAAGAGCTTAAGAAGTTAACACATCTAGGTGACACCTGAGTGGCTCAGTTGGCTAAGCATCAGCTATCATGATCTCAGGGTCATGAGATTGAGCCCTGTGTCTGGCTCTGCCCTGGGCATGGAGCCTAAAAATTAATACTTCTTCCTTTTATGGGCCCAAACTACCATTTCTTTGTATCACTCTTTATATTCTTAGGAAAAATGGACAATTTACCCTTTAAGTGTGCCTCCTATTGACTCTACTTTACCCAGGTGTTGAGTTGATTTAAAAAATAATAGTTATTATCTTCACTGGAGGAAACACTTGGGAGCCATGTGAATACAGCAATGAACCAAAGCTACCCTACTCACAGAGATTTCATTCACTCTGAAGGGAGGCAGAGACTAAAGACTAAATAAGGAGAATATAGAATCAGACAAAGGAAAGAAGAATGGGGTTGCTGGGGGTGTGATCCAGGTTGTCAGATACAGTCTTACTGAGGCTGGCACTACTGACATGTGGGGCTGGATAATTCTCTGCTGTGAAGGGCGGCACTGTACTTTACAGGATATTCTGCAGGATCTCTGGCCTGTACCCACAAAATGTCAATAGTCCCTACCAATTATGACAACTAAAAACATCTCCAGACATTCCCAAAGATCCTCTAGGGAGCAATCACAGCTGAAACCACTGGTCTATAATGTGTTGATAGGTCACAGTAAGCAGTTAAGCTAGGATCAAAGACAAAATCGTTGGAGAATCAAAACTCAAGGAATTAGAGTAGGGAGGTAGAAGCATCATCTATCTGCAAAATTAAATCTCCACAATTTAAGTGGGAGTGTGTTGCATACAATGACAGTCAGAAGCTAATGCTTCAGTAAAAATAACAGGACTTGACTTGGGCATCCGTCGATTATTACAACCAGCAGAGATAGTGGCTGGTATGCTGTCGAAACAGGAGTATCAAAACATGGAAAATATTAGGGAGAAGAAAGAGATGGTTTGGACCTGGCCATAAGAAGGAAAGACAACTCCTACTCCACACCTCTGGTGGTAATAGAAAGTATAGGAGAGAAGATAGCAATCCCCTAAAATATCACAGAGGAAGTAGTTTCTTTAAGAGCCAGCTTTAACTAAAAGCAAGAAAAAGGAGGAAATGTTCGGTAGTACAATGTAGTACAATGTTGGGTCTCTGGCTGGGCCTAACAAACGGACACAAAACACGCAAACAAGAGAAAAGCACACACATTGTATTGAATTTATACATGTACAGGGGAAGGCTTCAGAAGAAAATGAAGTGACCAGAGCAGGAACCTTTTATACCTTCTAGACAAAGAAACAATAAATTGGTAAAGAATTGACAAGACAAAGGAAATTGGGCTAGGGGTGGTAAATAGTAAAGAAGCAACAGGGCTTGTTTATCCATCCTTCTCGGCCCTACATTCCCTGTCTCTGGTTATAGGGAGGTGTCCCTTCCTCCTGATACAGGGAGGATACCTTCCAGGTGGGAGATTTAGCTCCCACATTCAGGGAAGAAGGGGAAAAGGAGTGGTCACAGTGACCTTTCAGTTTCTTCCATTTTCTCAAACTCCTTCAGCTTAAGAAATTCGATGGGCCACGATGCCTTATTTTGGGGTAGTGTGTCCTGAACCCTATCAGGATGTCCTGAAAAAAGCACCAGGGAAGAGTTTCATAAGTTGGGAAAGTGGGAAATGGGTCAAATGTACAACTCCTCATGAGGACCATGGTCCAGTGGATGGGAGATCATCATTTGGTGGCTGACCTCAATGGGGATAAAGGACATGATTAGAATAGTAATTTAAACTGAATAAATTAATTGATTGACTGACTAAAAGTTCATTAGGTTTATCCACTTAGTCATACATTTAGACATGAGGTGCTTTGTGTCTAGAAACTTTCCTCTAAGTCCTGTGAACTGGGTAATTATATGCTTCTTCAAACAAAAAAAGTAGAAAGGAAATGCAGTGCTTAGCCAAAAATGACAAAGCTAGTTGGCGGCAGAGTTTAAGCAGGTCATCTTCTGGGGTGCTATTTCTATAAAACAAAGTTTTTTGTTTTTGTTTTCTGGGTCTTTTTAGCCACACTATATATAGAATAGAAAGTCTTAGTTTAAGGGCAGAATGCAGGGCTTCTAACAGAATGGATCACCCAGGCCACAGGTAAACAATTCTACCAGCTGCACCTTCTGGAGTCTGCAAGGCTGACCTCGTGCATAGGCTCCCTATTTGTCACTGCTCACTACTGGCTTCCCGGAGCCCAGTGCTTCTGTTTTTAAGGAGAGATCAGCAGCCCTGACACATTGGAAACCATCAGAAGACACTAGAGTTGGTCGAGACATGTAAGAACCTTCCAGAGGGCTCTTTCCTGGTACAATCAGAACAAATAAATGCATTAACAAAAAATGGAGTGCTTTGAAGGGAACCTATTCACATATATGAAAGATTTTTTTTATAGTGAATACATTGAATATGTAATTCTTTATATTGTTAAATATAAGAATTTGCTGTTTCTCACAGAGTTAAAAACATCTCACAGGTAAATACAAAATGAACATGTGTCAAAGATATATGTAACCATTTAAAGAAGAAATTGATTAACGTTAGCCCAAAGAAGAATTTGAAGAAAACATACATATGTACACACACAGAGACATACATGTGCATACATACGGGAATTCTGAAATGGAAATGCTAATAGAGAAAAAACTGATTGATATCTTATAGGGCAATAATAGATGCCCTAAAGGATATTGGCCAATTTTGTTATATTAACTTATATATTAATACAATCAAAATATAATAATATAATAAACACACAGTAAATAGTACAATATAATAAAATAATACAATACAAATATAATATTTGTGGTTATATTTTCTACTCAGTTGTATCTGGACAAAACTCATTTGCATTACTCTCAGTTTTCTATAGTTTATCTTCTCCTGCTACAGACCTGTAATGTAAGCAAGTTAGCAGAGGTCAAAGGAGCACATCCCTCCAGAATCAAACAGTCCCAGATGGCCAGTTCAACAACACCCAACACTTCCCTGAAAAGACGCTCAGTACTTTTTTTTGTCCATGTTCAAGTCTTTGACAAGTTTTTCTTGACAATACTCAGTGTGTCTGGAAAATCTCCTGGGAGACTTTTATTTGTGCAGCATCTCTCAACAACTTTCCAACTCACTACTGTGCTTTGTTTTCTGGTTTTTTCCCTTCTGTTACTCCAAGAATTGGCAAGTCTGTTTCCCTTCTTTGCCACCAACATCAGTAACTCAACATCTGAAGCCACGCAGGGAAGACAGAAGTCACATGGCCTCTCCCACTATCATCTCCATCCTTAGCCAAACCTAAGCAGTTGCCAATCCTATACTTGTTCAACGACTGTTGTTCAGAGCTACTATATAAGAGGTGAGCCTGTTGAGGAGGAGGGGGAGTAAAAAGAGTCTGTTTTGATGTATGAGGCTTCATCCATCACTGACATGTACCAATGCTCCTCTTTTTCTTTCTTTCCTGTTTTCCCCCATTTTCAATATAATTAGACTCAGGGGGACTTGATATTGTCTTCAAATATTTGAAAGTCTGTCATATGGAAGACAGATCACACTAGTTCTGCCCATTCCCAAGTGGTAGACCTAGGGCCAATTCTGCAGAAACAACGAGACTTTCCCTCCCCCCTTATCAGGGGCATAATTTTCACAGAGCTGTTCAAATCTGGGATGAGCTTTTAAGGAATCTTAAAAGCTTCTGATCATTTTGATCCAGGACTTCCGTTAAAGCATACAAACAGTGCCCGCATTTTTCAATTTTGGTCAAGTCCTTCCATCCTAGGACATCACTCAGACATTTTTTTTCCCCTCTTTCCCTTCAAGTTGAGATTCTTGGTTCCTCCCACCAACAAGATTTTCATTCTCAGGATTAGTGCACTGTTTTGGTAAAGGCCAGAATGTAAATATTAGGGGCTACTGGGTCTCCGCTGAAAGTACTCAGCCCTGCCACTGTAACAAGAAAGCTGTCATAGACCAGATGTAAACTAATGAGTGTGGCTAGGTTGCAATAAAACTTTATTTAGAGATGCTGAAATTTGATTTCCACGTAATTTTTATGTGTCCAACATCACTCTTGATTTTTTTTAAAGCCTTTAAAAAATTTTTAACTATTCTTAGCTCACATAAACAGGTAGCAGCCTGGGTTGGCCCAAGGGCCATAGTTTGCAAACCTTGCTCTAGCCTTTCCTTATCTTCAGGAGGGACAACTTGTCCAAAGAATGAAAGTAGATTCACTGAACTCCCAATGATGACTCTGCAGGTTGAGAATCTGCTGTGCATTGGGGAAAATAAGTCCTTATGTATTAATGTTTTTTATCTAAATGGTCAGGTCAGTCTTAAAAAGTGGTTTTCATTGAAGATATAATGATAGGGTGTGTGTGTGTGTGTGTGTGTGTGTGTGTATTTTGAACACAATATCGGGATTCAAAGTCAGAAATGCAATTAGGGAATTAGAAAGCAGAATTTAAAAAAACCAAACAACGCAGAATTGTCCTGTAATTGATCCCAGCTCTGCAGTGGTACTTCTGTACTTGTCAGAGAGCTTCTTTGGGATAAACTATTCTGTAGTCTGACTCACAATAAAGTTTTGACTGTATAGGTACCACATTATTGCCTTGTAAAACCAGAGCATCCCCTTCTACTATTATCCATTCCAGGCTTAAAGTATAATAGATTACAATAAAGTCTCTCTTTATAAGATATGTTTAAAGATTATTTCCCAGTCCATTTGGTAGCACTTATGTTAATACCACCAAGGCAGATCCCCAAAAGGTACTAGCAAAAAATTTCAATAGCACTTACAAGATTTTTTTCAAAGGGAATGTTCTGCTGACAGCTTTTTCTTTTGGAGGAACCAGCAAAAGGGGGAAGTTCTAGAGTACTTATCTCTGTTTTTTACCGATTTGTTTCAATAGGTGAGGTTTCATCCATCACTGACATATACCAGTTCCCCTCCTTTTCTTTTCTACTTTTTTTCCCCAATTTTCAATATAATTAGACTCGGGGATGGGGAGACATGATATTTGTCTTCAAATATTTGGAAGTCTGTCATATGGAAGAGGGATTAGACTTGCTCTGCCTGGTCCCAAGTGGTAGAATTAGGACTAATTCTGCAGAAGCTTCAGGGAGACTTTTTTTCTTTTTATTCCTTACAGTGAATGTAATATTCACATAGCTGTCAGATAGGATGAAGTCAAAGAATTTCAAGTCACTAAAGTGTTTGTATAGAGGCCAGACTACTACTTGGAGGGGATTTTGTAAAGCAAACCCGAACATCCTAAAGTAATTGAAATGCCAGTTCTAAGATTCTGAGTCAGCAAACTGTTACCATTATATAATAGCAGCTGTATTATTTGACTATTTACTATTGTCATTTACTGTACTGAAATCTACATGCTTAATACAATAACAAGGTCAGTACTGTCAGTGTTTAAATTTTATAAATGATGATACAAAGGCCTGAGAGGCTAAAGAATTTGCCCTAAACTACACAGCTAGTGAATGAAAGATTCTAGATTTCAATCCATGCTTTTAAAATTATGCTGCTTGTTTGCAGTGGTGGCATGTAGTGAGTTTTATGGACCCGATTTGTGTTCCATGATAGCTTTTAATCTAAGACAGACAAAAGTAAAAAATACAGATTATATGCTTGGAATGGCCAACAGCTGTTAAGTGAATGCATCAACACGTATACATCATGAAAATGTGTTGAATGTAAAGAAGTTGCAAAACAACATGTATAATATGACACTATTTACATAGAATTTCAAACATGCAAAATAAAACCATAAGTTATTTGGGGCACATACATGGACATTAAGATATCCACATGGATGGGAATAAGACCTATTAAATGAAGTAGCTACCTCTAAGGAGTGAAAGAAATGAAAAAAACTGAAGAAAGTTGAGAGGCTTTACCTATATACTTGTGAGATGCTTTGGTTCTTTAAAAATTAGAGTGGGAAGACAGAGTGAGGACACAAGTGGCAGAGCATGACCGGGACAGAGACAGGGACAGAAACTAAGACAAAGATGAATCTGAAGCAAAGATGACTAAATGATAAGACTTTTCAAAGCAGGAACATATATATATATATATATATATATATATATATATATGTTTATATACATATATATGTATATATATATATTTATATATATATGTTGTTTTTGAATACTTCTTATGCAATCTCAATGCTTGTAATTTTTTATTCAAAATATATATAGGGACACCTTGGTAGCTCAGTGAGTTAAGCATCTGATTCTTGATTTCAGCTCAGGTCATGATCTCAGCGTTATGAAATCAAGCCCTTCTTTGGGCTCCACACCCAGTGCTTAAGATTCTCTCTCTCCTCTGCCACTCCCCATCTCAATCAATCAATCAATCAATCAACAGAATGTATGTAATTATGACAAAGCAGAAAATCTTTCATGTAGCTCTGTGGCACATTATGTACATATTAGCCTTCATCTCTTCCCATCTCTATTGCCTTAAAAAATGGCACAGAAGAATGAAAATGGAAAAAGAAAAAAGAGGGATAAACTGTCCATAAGCCCACAAAGACAGGAAGAATGGGAAAGGATTAAAGAGCAGTGAGAAGAAATTAATTGGAGTAAAGGAGTGGTAGTTAAAGTAGCATATCTGACAAGGCTGCACCCAGACCTTCAGGGTAGGAGTCTATAGTAAAACATGAAAAATGCTCAGCAATCAGAGTCAAAAGTTATAAATTATTCATTAAAATTTATTGAGTGCCTAATATGTGCCAAGTGCTGTTCCAAGTGGGGATATGTAGCAGCCAAACAGTGAAGGTGGGGATGTGGAGTTGATCAGCAAGCAGGATTAATTTTAAACAATCCTTTGAAATAGGCTTTAGCAATTGCAAATAGACTCCCAGAAATTTTCTCCATCACATGAGGTGGCTGTCCTATGCTGATCACAGAGGTTGTTTACTTTGAAGAAGCTAAAATAAACCAGCTGGAGAAACATTTCAGGTACAGCTACAGAAAAGAATATGTGCCATGCTCAGAACAGGGAGAGTGACAGTGAATATATTGAACTCTCAAGACCATGGTACACTCTTTCCCATGTCTTGTCTCAGATAATGGTTGTATCACTCATGCAGGAAATTGGTGAGTTCCTCAATAAGGAAATGAAATGACTGAAAGAGAAGAACATTGGATACTGATGTTCGGAGGCCCTCAAACAAGACAGTCAGGGTCAGCCTAATAACCTTACCATGAAGCTTATCATTTGACAAGCCTTACCCATCCACAGAGTTTTTAAGTTGGGGTTTGTGTATGGACATCATTCTAAAATATGAATATAAGGCCAACGATGACCAGACGTTTGAGGAGAGCTTCAAGAAGCCAAAAGTTTACCAAAATCGAAAGAAAATAAAATAACTGAGGAAAATAAAAACAAATAAGAGGAAGTGATGAGACTCAAACTAAAAATACAAGACAGAAATACTTAAAAACACCTATGATTAATATTCTTAGAGGGATAAGACATATAAGTATAATACATGAAAAATTCTATTTTTAAAAAGTATCAGAGAACAAAAAAGAGCTGAGAACTAAAACTAGGACACCAACATTTAAAATAATTCCATAGAAATATTTGTAGTTTCAACTTACTGATTGAGAAAAACTCCCAAACCTAGAAAAAGATAAGAAAATTAGATGAGAAACATGAGATTAAGGAATTAAACTTGGAAATTAGTATTCAATAATAGCCAATCCAGAAAAAAAATAGCATTTAAGAAGAAATTGTCCAGAACAAAACAAAACAAGATTCAAATGGCAGAGCAGGACATAAATTGAGAACTCTTGTGAATGAAGGGAAAAAAAAGATCCACAATAGGTCATATTACTTGGAAATTTCATAACACCTCAAATAGAAGTTCTTAAATGTTTCCAGAGCCAAACAGACAAAAGAACATGAGGAAGGATGTCTTCAGTCTTCTCTATTGTAAGGAAAATGATTTGCAATCCAGCATTCTCTACCTAGCCAAGCTATCACTAATATAGGGGGATAGAAAAAAGGTATTTTCAGACAGGAAAAGTCTCAACATTTTCTTTTCTTAGGGAACTCTGGGAAGATATGCACATGAAAACAGAAAAAAACTCAGAAGAGAAAATTCGGAATCCAGAAAAGGGAGCTCCAAAACAAAAGAGAAGCAAAAGTGATTCCCAGGATGTTGGTGCAGGTTCTGAGATATTGCTGAGCTTCAGCTGTAGAGGGGAACCGATCAACGTGGGAACAGGAAGTATCTGCGCTTGCAGAGCAAGATCTCCAGCAAGAAAATAAAACAGAAAACCTGAGCTGCTTGAATATTTTCAGGTGATGTCTTCAAATCTGATAGGAGCTTTGGAGATAGATTTGTAAATGATAAAGAGATCACCAAGCAAAATTAAAATGTGGTAAAGAGGGCCACCAGGAAGGAGTTAACATTTTACAAGCAAATGTAATTGTGATGAACTACATACATGGTTCAGCTGTGAATGACTATTTCCTGGTCTTGGTAATATAAACTCAGAGTAGTAATCTAACAAAAAGTGTGATGTATCTTCATCGGAAGAAGAGAATAACTATATTGACAGAATAGGGTGTTTATGAGTGAATGTGGTTGTGTTGTGTGTGCATATCCTTGTGTGTGTGTGTGTGTGAGTGTGTTAAGTATTTAATAGAATGAGATTCTCATCCTCCCTAGTAGGTATTCTATGGATAACATATAAAGCTTTAAAAAAAATCAGGAAAGTAGTGTAGAAATAGTATTTACAAATACAGAAGTAAATATGAAAGAATAGCCAAAAATTGAAAGGGATTTCCTCAGGGGAGCAAGGATTAGGAGTGAATAGGATAGAGAAGAAAACTGCTATTTTTCAGTATAAGCTTAGAAGTACCATTCAACATTTTAAAGCTTATGTATATATATTACTGTAATAAAGAAAGGGGGAAACAAATGAATATACAACTAGACAATGAGGCATTTTCAGAAAAACAAAAGGACTTCCATGGCAAAGGCAATTTGCCACAGAAGGAAAGAATAAGTGCCTAATTGAAGTGGAATACCCTCAACATGTATTTGTTCACTTTCAACTGTAGAATGGGGAGAAAAAAGAAAGAAAAAACTTTACCAATCATGTTAATACACTTAATCTCAACTGAGTGGAACAGGAACCAGCAGGAGGCCACACGGTACCTGTGTAATTGTCCTTTCTCTGAGTTTTTATGTTTTTACACAGTTCTGCCACCACCTTCAATATCAAGTACCCTTCTACAGATGCAATTAAAATTATAATTATCCTCAACCTCCATGGTGTTCTTAGGGTTTGTTATGTGTATTAAACCTGATTGAAAATATGTCATGAGTAGATGCCTTTTCTGACACATAGAAGTTTCAATCCAAGTCAGATCAATGATGTAACATTACTTCAGGCTGTGGGAGCTGAGACAGGTCAGAGCTACAGTAGCAGCAAGAAAGATAAATTGCCTACCAGAAACACAGACAACCAAGTATCTCATCATACATCAAACATCTCTCTGTTCTGAATTAAAAACAAACGAACAAACACACATATACTTCAAACCCTAGAAGGTGAATGCTCAGGATAGTGTGATCAAGAAACATGAGCTATACCAGGCATTAGATGATTAAATAAAATCAACTATATTCTTTCCATTGTGCTAGTTTTTTTTTTTAAGATTTTATTTATTTATTCATGAGAGACACAGAGAGAGAAAGGCAGAGACACGGGCAGAAGGGGAAGCAGGCTCCATGGAGGGAACCTGATGTGGGACTCGATCCCGGGGCTCCAGGCTCATGCCCTGGGCCGAAGGCAGGTGCTAAACCGCTGAACCACCCAGGGATCCCCATTGTGCTAGGTACTTTATGGAATACAAAGGAAATGTACGATACGGTTCCTGGTCTCAAGAAGTATGCAGTCTAGTTGGGGAGACCTGACTGGCATACATGACATGTAAAGAAGAGATTTGGAAACTCTTATGAATAACAAGTAACCAAAACTAATGGCAAAGGTCTATGACACAGGGCTCAGAGCAAGGGAATTAGGAGCAAGAAGATTCATGGGGAAAGTGGCCTTGAGTTCAGCTTTGGGGAATGGGTAGGGATTTGGGCTGGAAACTGGAAGAGGTTTGAATTATCTGTACTTTAGAAACTGGTTGGAAACAATCACATCGGGTTTAGGGCCAGTGGGTGGGAGGGGAGCAACAAGTAAGTGCTCAGAATTGAATGGATCATGTTTACTTTTTATCAATTTGTTCTATATTCAGGCTTTATTTCCCTTCCAGTCCTTCAGGGTTTTGGGGGGGACATTATGCCCATATCAGTTGCCTAACACCTAGCATATGGTAAAAGCATGTGTCAGTGATATCTTACTTTTAAATTTCCCTTGTTGCAACAATGATTTTTTTTTTATATTCAAGTCATCTCTCTAGTCAAATTATTGCTCACTGCAAATGTATTCTTGAACATATGACTGAATGGTTCATCTAGTAGGAAGTTGGGGATCAGTAAGTGATAAATGCACTTCACAGGGATTGGCCATTCATTTTAAACAAGAAGGGAGAAACTAAGCATAAGTTGGGAGTTTCATTTCTCTACAGCCAAAGTATTTCCATTAAGAACCCGTGCCACTGCTTCCCTCAGGGCCTTTTGGGAACTATTCTATGGAAGCTAGATCTCTGAGACCGTGCCAGGGGCCAATAGCCCCATAGAACACTACCCCAATTCCCACTGCTCGCTTTGCAGATAGCTGGAGGAAATAATGGAGACCAATAGAAGTAAATCACAGGCAGTTCTAATACCAGATCAATCAGACAAACTGAGTAAAGAGGAGAATGATAGATCTGCTTCTCAAGCATTTCAATCTACTTGTTCTTTGATCCTATATACTGTGGCTTAAGCCATCTATACTTAGTTAAGAATGGGTTACTGCTGAATAGGAGAAAAGATGGATTTCTACTAATCTGATACTGGACTATAAATAATAGAGGTTCAGAGTCTCACTCCCTTCTGTCACATCCAATTTTATGATATTTGCAAAAAAAATTATAAGGATATTTGCAAAAGTGATAAAAAATGGCTTCATGGAATTCCTCTGATGGCTGGAAAGAAAGGACTTTGGAGGGAAGCCTCCATCTCTCTTCCTTACTGAGTGAGCACATCCTGGCTGTATGGAAGACATGTTTGGAGTCTGCTGTTGTTCTAACTTTTATTTTGCCCTCTCTCAACTCCACAGTTCCTCTTGGGGTAAGGACTTCGCCCCTGTCTTTGCCCAGGTAAAGTTAATAATCTAATGGAAGGATGACCCTTCGGGGCCTATTTAAGTCTTTTCATCTGCTTAAGGAATAGCCAGAGATATTAAGTGTTAGTAAGATTCAGGCTAGAACTCCTACCTTAAGGGGAAAATTGTATACCGGAGTTCTTTTTAAAGAACTGAGCTCCTTTTCCCTGGAAATTCTTATGATAGGATGATGATTATTGCTTTAATTATTAAATTTAGAAGGCCTAAAGGAAGCTGGGGTAGCAGGGAAACAAAGTATTTCTAAAGTATTTAACACAGTCTGTGACATAGCAGGCAAAATCCAGCAATAAAAACCATCTGAGCAAGAGTGAGGGTCAGAGGAACCCAATACTAAGCCAATGATGATAATATACAAAATAATACACAAAATATGCAATATGCAAGATACACAAAATGCCTAACAAGGAGAGACAGTCTGTTTTGACACCAGTTCCCATTATATATTTATTCCCCACACTCCCAAGCAATTCTGCAGGACCAGCTGGGTATCCTTAACTCAGTTCTGACATCATCTAGAGATACCATCAGATCCCAGAGGTTGAAGACTCAATCCCAGAGGACTGCAACTCCCCTCTTTAGATCCCAACTGCAAGCAGAAATTGTCACCTGGGCTTCTGACCCACCAGCATAGATAGAAGGTTCCTACAACCCCTCCTTGGGTTCAGTTATTTACTACAACAGCTCACAGAACTTCAGAGAAACATTTTATTTTCTAGATTGTTGATTTCTTCCAAAGCTAGCCAAATGGAAGAGATGTATAGGGTAAGCTTCCATGATTTCTCTAGGCAAGCCATTCTCCCCCAGCCTCCACATGTTCATCAATGTGGAAGCTCTCTAAACCCCATCCGGTTGTTATGTAAACTTCCTTACGTGCTCATAACAGGTTAAACCATTGACTATCAGCTCCACCCCCTCCCCAGAGGTCAGGGATTGAACTGAATGTTCCAACCCTTCACTAATAATGACCTGCTTGCTTCACTGGCAACTGGCCCCCATCCTCAGCTGCTTTCCAATGGTGGCCTTATTAACATAACAAAAGACTCCTCTGGAAATTCACTGGAAATTCCAAAGGCTTTAGGAGCTCTGTGCCAGAAAGGGGGACAAAGACCAAATATATATTTATTATAAAATACAGTATCACATAAAGAAGATGTGGTTTATGTATACAATGGAATATTCCTCAGCCATCAGAAACGACAAATACCCACCATTTGCTTCGACGTGGATGGACCTGGAGGGTATTATGCTGAGTGAAATAAGGACAAACATATGGTCTCATTCATTTGGGGAATATAAAAAATAGTGAAAGGGAATAAAGGGGAAAGGAGAAAAAATGAGTGGAAAATATCAGAAAGGGAGACAGAACATGAGAGACTCCTAACTCTGGGAAACAAACTAGGGGGGGGTGGGTGGAAGCGGAGGTGGGCAGGGGGTGGGGTGACTGGGTGACGGGCACTGAGGGGGACACTTGATGGGATGAGCACTGGGTTTTATTCTATATGTTGGCAAGTTGAACACCAATAAAAAATAAATTTATATTAAAAAAATACAGTATCACAAGGAGGAAGGTGAGCAGATTCCCATTTGGTCTCAGTAACTACTTAACAGGACTAGATTAGAGCAAAGTTAATATAAATGAAGAAGTATTGAAATTCCAGAGAGGTTGGAGGTGGCTCTTGTCACCTGGAAACATCTGAACTGTGTTTTCTTTAGGTTTTGTAGAGTCAAATCCATGAAGATTAGATAACTGTGTCTCAACCAAGCAGAGAATCAAGGCTAAGCTCAGAAAGTCTAGCAGAGAATTTTAGACCTCAATAACATGTTTAGTGGGGAGGCTGTTTATGGAACTAGGAAGAGATAATGCAAAATTAGTGTTCCAAGACCCTGAATTTTGGAATTGAACACACCTGGATCTGAGTTCCCATTCTATCCCACTTTTTAGATGTCTGACCTTGGGCAAGCTACTTAACCTTTCCAAAAGCTGTATTTCTCTTCTGTAATTTGGAGAAAATCATAAGATATACTTCAACGAGGTTTTGTTTAATTTAAAGACTGAGGAAGAGAAAGTGATAGGCATGTAGCAAATGCTCCATAACTGTTAGTGGTTGCTATTGCTAGGCCCAGGAATCACACCATGGTTGTCTTTCCCTGCTTGGTACTCCCTGAGTATAATGTAAAGGTCATATTACAACTATGATGTAAAGGCGGAGCTTTCTAACAGAATTATGTTCTTAATAACATAGAATTGAACAACATCATTTGAGGCTGAAGTCAGGGCTGTGGCTAAAAAGAGCTTGTTCTAGATCTTCCATTATATGTAGAGACCACAGTGGTTCTAAGCAGGATTGTGTAGCAGAGGACAAAGAATTTGGATTCCTGTCATAGCCAGGTACCCCATAATCTTGTAACATCTACTAATACTCCTAGTGCCTCAACTTGTCCATCAGCATAAATGGACTACCATGAATTCCACCTTGCCTATGGACTGTTTTAAGGACTTAATATATTCAAAGGTGACCTGAGAACACATGGGATGCTGAACACAGCTGCAAGTACTATGATGGGGAAAAAAAAATAAACTTTATGAAATGCCTACCATGTATCAGAAACTATTAAAACATTTAGATACATCATTGGTATCACCATTGTCATTGGCATAATAGACAACGAAAAAGGAAAGGAACATTCAAGAGAGGATTGAAGACATTAACACAGCTATATAATATACACAGAAGATAATTTCTGTTTGTTAAAAGGGATGCAGTATATATAATATATGATAATGAAAGGAGTGTTCCTATAGACCTCATAAAGCAGAATCATTTACACAGTACATCCTGCTTGGATTCCTCTCTACTAAAAAAAATGTCATTCTTCTGTTACAGATGGTTGATGATGCCTGAATTCTGATTTCCTGATAAGTAGGGCATTACCCACATTGTTTTTACGATTAATATTGATACTGAATGAGGTAGAGTACAATAAGGTGACTTTCTTGGCTGTCCTCCATTTAAAGTTTTATATTCAGACAATATAGTCCATCGGACTCTCTCTTTCTCTCTCTCCTTAAACTATGTTGTCAGAGACTTTGATGACTTGAAAAAAATTGATGATATTAAGGATAAAGCAAAAGCCGTTTACAAATTATATGCCAGTTTTACAATATACATACAGTTAAATGACCAGATAAAAATTCCTCCATATGCTAATACCATTAATGGTGTCATCTCTGGGCAGTGGGACTTTTAGCAATTTTAATATGCTTCCTAATACTTTTCAATATTCTCTAATTTTTTCAATAAATGTTCATTGTTGCTTTTTCCTCAGCATTATTGAGATAATATTAACATATAACTTATATAAGTTTAAGGTATACTACTTGATGATTTGATACACATATATATTGTGAAATGATTATCAATAATGTTAACGAACACCTTGATATTCTCACATAATTGTTTTTGTATGTATACATATGGTAATAATATTTGACTTACTCTGTTAACAATTTTCAAGTCTATAATATAGTGCTGTTAACTATATTTACCGTGCTTTAAATTAGATCCTCAAAATTACTAATCTATTACCAGAAGTTTGTACTCTTACCATTCCTCCCTACCACCCAGCCCCTGGTGACTACCATTCTACCATTTCCATGAATTTAACTTTTTTAGAGTCTACATATAAGTGAGAATGCACAATATTTGTCTTTGTCTGATTTCTTTCCCTCAGCATAACACAAAGTTCCTTCATGTTGCACACAAGGCAGGATTTCCTTCTTATTTATAGCTACCTAATATTTCATATAATGTATGTATCATGTCTTCTTTATTCATCCATCTGATGATGAACACATATATATGATGCTGTAGTGAACACAGGAATGCGCATATCTTTTCAAGATAGTGGTTTCATTTCCGTAGGATATAACCAGGAGTAGGATTGCTGAATCAGATAGTAATTCTATTTTTAATTTCTTTTTTTTTTTTTTTTTTTTTTTTTTTTTTTTTAATTTATTTTTTTATTGGTGTTCAATTTACTAACATACAGAATAACACCCAGTGCCCGTCACCCATTCACTCCCAACCCCCGCCCTCCTCCCCTTCTACCACCCCTAGTTCGTTTCCCAGAGTTAGCAGTCTTTATGTTCTGTCTCCCTTTCTGATATTTCCCACACATTTCTTCTCCCTTCCCTTATTTTCCCTTTCACTATTATTTATATTCCCCAAATGAATGAGAACATATAATGTTTGTCCTTCTCTGACTGACTTACTTCACTCAGCATAATACCCTCCAGTTCCATCCACGTTGAAGCAAATGGTGGGTATTTGTCATTTCTAATAGCTGAGTAATATTCCATTGTATACATAAACCACATCTTCTTTATCCATTCATCTTTCGTTGGACACCGAGGCTCCTTCCACAGTTTGGCTATCGTGGCCATTGCTGCTAGAAACATCGGGGTGCAGGTGTCCCGGCGTTTCATTGCATTTGTATCTTTGGGGTAAATCCCCAACAGTGCAATTGCTGGGTCGTAGGGCAGGTATATTTTTAACTGTTTGAGGAACCTCCACACAGTTTTCCAGAGTGGCTGCACCAGTTCACATTCCCACCAACAGTGTAAGAGGGTTCCCTTTTCTCCGCATCCTCTCCAACATTTGTTGTTTCCTGCCTTGTTAATTTTCCCCATTCTCACTGGTGTGAGGTGGTATCTCATTGTAGTTTTCATTTGTATTTCCCTGATGGCAAGTGATGCAGAGCATTTTCTCATATGCATGTTGGCCATGTCTATGTCTTCCTCTGTGAGATTTCTGTTCATGTCTTTTGCCCATTTCATGATTGGATTGTTTGTTTCTTTGGTGTTGAGTTTAATAAGTTCTTTATAGATCTTGGAAACTAGCCCTTTATCTGATATGTCATTTGCAAATATCTTCTCCCATTCTGTAGGTTGTCTTTGAGTTTTGTTGACTGTATCCTTTGCTGTGCAAAAGCTTCTTATCTTGATGAAGTCCCAATAGTTCATTTTTGCTTTTGTTTCTTTTGCCTTCGTGGATGTATCTTGCAAGAAGTTACTATGGCCGAGTTCAAAAAGGGTGTTGCCTGTGTTCTTCTCTAGGATTTTGATGGAATCTTGTCTCACATTTAGATCTTTCATCCATTTTGAGTTTATCTTTGTGTATGGTGCAAGAGAGTGGTCTAGTTTCATTCTTCTGCATGTGGATGTCCAATTTTCCCAGCACCATTTATTGAAGAGACTGTCTTTCTTCCAATGGATAGTCTTTCCTCCTTTATCGAATATTAGTTGCCCATAAAGTTCAGGGTCCACTTCTGGATTCTCTATTCTGTTCCACTGATCTATGTGTCTGTTTTTGTGCCAGTACCACACTGTCTTGATGACCACAGCTTTGTAGTACAACCTGAAATCTGGCATTGTGATGCCCCCAGATATGGTTTTCTTTTTTAAAATTCCCCTGGCTATTCGGGGTCTTTTCTGATTCCACACAAATCTTAAAATAATTTGTTCTAACTCTCTGAAGAAAGTCCATGGTATTTTGATAGGGATTGCATTAAACGTGTATATTGCCCTGGGTAACATTGACATTTTCACAATATTAATTCTGCCAATCCATGAGCATGGAATATTTTTCCATCTCTTTGTGTCTTCCTCAATTTCTTTCAGAAGTGTTCTATAGTTTTGAGGGTATAGATCCTTTACATCTTTGGTGAGGTTTATTCCTAGGTATCTTATGCTTTTGGGTGCAATTGTAAATGGGATTAATTTCTTTTTAAAAAATATTTTATTTTTAAGTAATCTCTACACTCAACATAGAACTCGAACTTACAATCGACATCAAGAGTCTCTTGAATCCTCTAGTTCTTTCATGGTGCTCTTCAACTCTAGGATTTCTGGATTTTTACAAATAGTTCCTACTCCTTTGTTGAACTTCTCATTTTGTTCATGTAATCTTTCCTAATTTCCTTTAATTGTTCATTTGTGTTTTCTTGTATTTCACTGAATTTCTTTAAGAGAATTATCCTGAATTCTTCTTTAGACGATTCACAGTTCTTCATTTTTGTCATGTCAGTTTTGGGAGTTTCATTAGTTTCCTTTGGTGGTGTCATTCTCATGATCCTTGTGGCCTTAGTTGGTGTCTTTGCATTTGAGGAAATAGACACCCTTTCCAGTTCTTACAGCCTGGCTTTGGTGGGGAAGGCTCTTCACCTGTCAGCCCATCCAAAGGTCCTGGTGGGCTACCTGGTGGTATCTGTGGGCAAGCTTCAGCAGGTAGATTTGTTACCTGGGACAAAAGCTGAGAAAGCCTGGCACTTGAGGCTGTTGTGATGGGTCTAGAATCTGGATCTTGGGTTCTAAAGGACTGATCAGAACCCAGGGACTACTGGATGAATCTGATGTTTGGGTCTGAGGAAACTGGTCTAGTAGTGGGATGGGCAAGGAGTCTGGCTTCATAGATGTCTACCTGGAAGCTGGGGCCGGGGGATCTGCCTGACTTTAGGTCAAGTCTATAACCTGGTGCTTTCAAAGCCAGGCTGAGGTTGGGTCTTTGGGTTGTTGTGCTGTTGGGGTGGGCCTGGTGCTGGGATAGGTCAAAAATCATAGGCCCGTGATAACCAAGCTCATGCTGAGCCTGTCCAGGGTCCTGGTTTTGTACGTGACCATGTGGACCTTAGTTTTGTAGGAGCTTATTGGGATCCTGGGGCCACAGGATCAGCCCAGAGGCATAGAAGCCTGTCAATGCTAGGTTGTGCCACAAGCCTAGGTTGTGCCACATTAGCCTGCCAGGAGCCTATGAAGCTTTCTCTTGAATTGTCACTAGAGTAGCAGCCTCAGGAGCAAATTCTTTCATGGATCCTTCTCTCCACTCTAATAAGAAATTGATTTAAAATGAACATTATGTTGTAAATTAAATCCCCAGAATTTTATTTATCTTATAACTGAAAGTCTGTACATTTGACTACCTTCACCCAATTCTCCCATCCCTCATTCATGCCATCTACCTCTGGCAACCCCAACTCTAATATCTATTTCTGTGTTTGGATTTTTTTGATTTTACATATAAGTGAGGTCAAACAATATTTGTCTTTTTCCATCTCACTTGTTTCACTTAGAATAATGACTTTCATGGTCCATCCATCCACATTGTCTCAAATGGTAGGATTACATCTTTCTAAATATATGTATATATCTTTATATATATACATATATATGTGTGTGTGTATATATATCTTACATTTTTCTTTTTTTTATATATATCTTACATTTTTCTAAATATATAACACATTTTCTTAAGTTCTAATGACGAGAAAAATTTGTAACTATGTGTGCGACATGCAGATGTTTACTAAACTTATAGTAATCATTCTGTTATATATATATGTATAATCCTTATATTGAACACTTTAAACTTATACAATGCTATTTGTCTATTATATCTTAATAAAATTAGAAAAAAACATCAGAGCCTCCTTGAATAAGTTAATAGCAATGTGTAGCCCAAATACTCTGTGCATAAAGAATAGAGGCTAATCATTATTTGGCCTTTGAGAAGAAGGATCAGGCATTATTAATACCAATGAAAATATCTAGCAGGTGTTGGACTTTCCCATATGGGACCTCTGGGTTGCCCAACTCCATGCTGCATCATTTATATCATAATAGTTGTAAATGAAGCCCCCCTAGGTAGTTCAGTGGTGGTACTGCTGCTGTTTTTGTGTAGTTTACTGAACACTGCATATGATGATTTCACCTAATCTTGAAAGCAACAATGAAGTAAGAGTAATATAATAAATGTTAAGCATTTATTTGATAATTATGTGCTAAAAGTTATGATACATTAATTATATAATTTGATCCTCACAATAGTTCTATACATTTGGGATTACTATTATTACTATTATTTCTTCTCTCATTTTACAAATGAGAAAACCAGTGATTAGAGTATCTAATTTACTCATTCAATAGCTATTAAGTTATGGAGTCAAGTTACAGGGATATGTCTTGATCTTCTGAGGTTGGAGCCCCTGAAACTTGAGCCTGTTATCAAAATCATACCTTGCATCATCAGTAACTGTTAAGCATGCCTTCAAGTTAACACTAACTGAATGTATTTGAGTTGCTCAAATGGGCTACTGAGCACACCTGCAGAAATTGTATACTACCTAGATTAGGATTATATGATGCCCCAAAGCCATGAATGCATTTCATTTACAACTATATTGGGTAGGCCTATAGTCCCTTAGGAAATAAGGTTTCTAGCAAAGTATTATCTGGAAGTGCGTGGTTTTAAGAGTCAGGACCCCTCTTGGTACATATCACAGATATATGATTTAAATGTTCTTTATATACCTCAAGCAGTTGGTGAACTAATATTAGTTGCCAAATCTATGTGACTGTTTTAATACTGAGAACCATTACATAAATAGGAATAAAAGCAGATCCTTTTGTAAAACTTTTTAAAAGAAAAGTGAATAACACATAGTTCCAGATGTAAGTGTATTAGTATTATGTATATGACACTTTTCCTTCATCATGAGTATAAGTCTAAAGCCCATAAACACAAAATCCTGATATGATCACATTTATAAGGCCTCAAATGTATTTTACTCCTACAGCCTTCTAGTTTTCCTCCACTGATTTAAAACAAAACCAAAAAGCAAAGAGCAATGAAGAAAGATAGGTCTTATCAAAACTTTTGTGTGACAACAGACACTTTTGGTTGACCACCCAACTCTATTCTATTCTTCATTACTGACAGAGCACCTGTTGTGTTTGGGTGTTCTTGCATTCCATGTGACTCAGGGTTAATTTCTGATTAGTCCAAGTTACTTATGGTTTCTCTCTCTCTCTCTCTCTCTCTTTCTCTTTGTCAGCATTGGTTTAAGGATGGGTATCTAACCAGTTCTAGACACTGTGATATGACGTGAGACCCTGCTGGGAGAATATTGGGAGAAGTTTCCTCATTCTTAAAGAGGGACAGACAAGGAAATACAGTCCTTTTCTTTCATTGATCTAGATTCCTGAAACTATAGTGTATTTAGACATGGGAACTCTTTTTTTTTAAAGATTTCATTTATTTATTTGACAGGGAGAGAGAAAGAGCAAGCTCAAGTAGACAGAGCAGGCAGCAGAGGGAGAGGGAGAAGCAGACTCCCTGCTGAGCAGAGAGTCCGACTCAGAGCTCGATCCCAGGAATCTGGGATCATGACCTGAGATGAAATCAGATGCCTAACCCACTGAGCCACCCCAGTGTCCCGTGAAATGGGAACTCTTGATTTCCCTGTCTTGAGGTTTTTAGAAAACATTTTATTTTAGGTTTTTTTTTTTTTTTTCAAAATACACATACTTACTTGGAAAAGATCAAATGATCTGCAACATTTATTAATAATAATCAGCAGCTCCCTGTATACCCTTTCCCTATCATTCGTTCAGCAGAGGCAGATGCTATTAACTCTTTAATTTCTTCTTTATACTTCCATGTTTCTAAATAGCATTGCTATCTCTTAAATTTTTGGTTTTAGACATTTTAAAATTTTCTTGATAAAAGATGAAGGTTTAACTCTTACACTACAACTTCCACATAACTTGTACCACTCTACCCTCCCAACATACTTATTAAATAAATATTCAGTGTTTACAGTTGAGCCAAGTGGGGCCATATATCACATTGTCTTCTGATAACATTTGTTTTCCATAGAGTTAACAATCGCCTCAATTTTTTCTTTTATATAGTTTTAGGATATATGCCATGACTTAACTCTAGGCTCTCTACCCAAACTGAAAAATTTCTCTCAATATAGTTAAACTTAGAGTAGATAAGTTCCACTTTTCCCATGTAGCATAACAATGGTGGCAAAGGAAATGATAGCCTACATGGTAGAATTTGGAGCAATGGCAGCATGTCTCTCTTTACTTCCCTTTAAACATCTACCCCATTGTCTTTACTGATATTTTGGATTTTACTTTCAACACTTTACTTCCTTCTGTTAGGTATTCTGATGACCTTCTGTGAAAATGTGCACATTTATCAGAAGAACATATCAAATAACCAACATGGTAGTGATCAGATTATGCATATATTTTTTCTATGGCCAAGGAAGAGGCATGGATGGAAAGGCTAAACAAGGGGCAGACAGCATTAGTAAAGAAGCTCTTCTTACTTCAAAGACTTACTCTGCCCACCTCTGCCATATGATTCTTTAAGCTTGTTGAAGCACCAAGCAAAGGAGAGAGTGTTAGGTTTGAGACGGTAACATATACGGCCTCTCATCCCCTAGAAAGCCTAATAAATTAGTCTTGCCTTTAAAGGTCACAATTATTATTCTAGTCTATCTTTGAAGATTTTTCTTCCCGGGTGAATGGCAATGATTATTAGCATACACACATGCATATGTGCACACACACATATGATTACACACAGAAAGCCACCCAGAGGAGAGCTGAAATAGACTACAGAGCTTGATTTTGTCCTGCTGAGTAAGAATTCATGCTGTATCCTGTCTTTCTCCTTCTATGGCAATGTATTTCCAGTAGTGAGTGAGTAGAATAAAAAAAGCTGAAAGAATCTAATATGAAACAGTTTTGTTTTCCTGGCATCCACATAGATACCTTCTGCCATATAAAACATTTTGAGCTGCAGGTGATACACAGAATAGGAAACCAGTATTTTCTTTATTCACATTTTTTGGTTAAATTTGACAAGTTTGAGAATACTACATTTCCATGGGCAATATTGACATGATCATTAAGTTATGGTTTAAAAGCATGCAGCTAATATTTGTTCCCCCTTGTGTAGCTTGGATTTTACTATATCATTTAGTAAATGTCCAGATAAATCAGTTAATGTCAGGGCTAGTTACTTCCAGATTTACTTACTTTCTTTCACTTGCTTTTCTTTTAATCCTTCTCCCATCTGGTAGTACTCCAGCTAATGCAGCCCAATCTAGCATATGCAAGGATGTGAGGTTAAGAAAATTTTTCATTAATCCTCACCCCTAAGAATAGCCACGTTACATGATGTGCCTGGAATGGAGGCAGCCACTGGGTAAGAACATTAACCCTGGGGATTCAGAGCACTATAGATATTTATGAGGACTTGAATAGCGCCTGATAGAAACCAGACTGCAGGGAGGGAAAAAATATCAACATAAAGAAGGAAGGAGCCTGGCCCAGTAATAGAGCAGAAGGTGGAAAGAAGAATATTTCTATGTACATTGAGGCTATGTTTGAATGCATCACAATTCAGTCCCCTGCAGAGAACACAGCTCCCTTTGGAGGAGAAGTCTGGGTGGTAAACTTTGATCGCTTCATTCTTCGGAGGTGACGGCAAGAACATGTGTTGGGACATGTCTCACTGCTATAACCATCCCACCACCTCCTCAGCAAAAATTATGATTCTAAAGATAAAGGAGAAGGAATTTCCTTGTAAGCAACAGAGAGAGAGAGACATGCACATCAGACATCTGGAGGTAAGCAGTAGGAATTTCAAAGAGGTGAATAGAGAAACCCCGGGACCTGGGAATGTGGGGTATATGTGTGGCAGAGGTGGGAGTGGGGAATAAAAAGTAAGATTAGCACAATCTATTTTGAGCAGGTGTAAGTGGTATCAACTGGGCTAGAAGATACCGGGCTAGCAAGAGAGGCTGCATCCAGGGCCCAAATAAATGTAAAACAAATGTCCATGTCAGGGGCAGCTCGGGTGGCTCAGCGCTTTAGTGCCGCCTTCAACCCAGGGCATGATCCTGGAGACCCGGGATTGAGTCCCACGTTAGGTTTCCTGCATGGAGCCTGCTTCTCCCTCTGCCTGTGTCTCTGCCTCTCTCTGTCTCTCATGAATAAATAAATAAAATCTTAAAAAAAAAAAAAACAAATGTCCACGTCCTATTTATTACTTCCTTTGAATATCTGGAGAAATACAATGAACTCTTGCTATTCACCAGAAGATTATCAATATTATGGATTTCAGACTATAGGAATCTGACTTAGGACCCATAAGATGGTGAGCTTGGTAGGCATTAAGGAATTCTTTGTGGTTACATATGCATGTAAATATATATGTGTGTATTACATGTGTATTGTGTATAATAAAAATGGCACAGCTTTATATATGAGCATCATCTAAAACAAAGGCTAATGTTTGCTTTACAACAAAAACTCAGAGAACTCTGAGAAATGATAATATATGCACATAAATATCAAGTATTTTTCTCTTATGAATCATGTCCAAGAGGAAAGCAAATGAATGTATTTCTTGAATAGAAAATGGTAGTGATACTTTTTCTCTGGATGCTTCCATGTGGTATGGTTTACATAGTTATTATGAGAATAAAATATTGGGATGGAGAAACATGGTTTGGCTCTTCCCAGCACCTCCCACCCCCTCAAAGATATGGCTTTAGGCCACCCTGTCCAATAGTTCCCACCATATGGTGCTAACAGAATTGTGTTCTTTCCATTTTGATAAAGTGGCTACGAAGAACCAACAAACCTGCTAAAAGCCTAAATAGTTAACAAAATTCATTAGCCTTATCTTATATTTGGGTCATGCCCGTGAACTCCTGGATTCTCTTCCCAGTCCTAGGCAGGAAGATCCGAGGGCTGCTAACTATCCCCCCAGGGCTGCTTTCCAGGGACAATGCCACTGTGCCCTGGCAAGAGCCTGGCATCTGTGGTTACTGCGTTTCTCCCTCATAATTGGGTCCATCTTGAGGAAAGCCAAGGAGCTTAGGTGACAGATCCCCCTTTCCTTTTGGTGAGATAACCAGCTCATTAAATTTAAATGTGAAGGGCATTTTATTATGAAGAGTCAAATCCAAAGATTTACTTGCCCATTTGTCACCTGCTTCCTCCTCCTGCTTATTCCTTTGTATTCGCTAATGGCCTTTCTCTAAGTTATATAATCCTGTCACGGGTATAAAAATATCACTCCAAGGCTGCTCATTTGGCCTAAATCATTCAGCCGTTAGCAGTGACAGGGCGGGTGTATGAACCACACTGGAGGCAGGAGGACAGCTGTCCCACTCTCTACTCATTGTCACTGGGCTCAGAAACGCTGAGATTTTAATAAGATCATAAAGTAGAGTGACACGGCCTAGCATGATAGGTAGTTTTCATTAGCATTCCGAATGCCTGGGATAATAAATTAGAGCAATTGAGCAGAAATGGGCAATTTGATTATTCAACATTTTTCCACACCAGGCCAAGCAGCTGGACCTGGAGCAGTTCTGCTGACTTCTCCCCACGCAGCCCGGCTGGTGGGCACAGGTGAGGGCACCACCATCATTTCTTCCCACCTGGGTTCTGGGAGGGAGACCTGAGGATGGTGTCGTACAGGCTTGGTGAGTGAGAATTGATGACCAGGAGGAGGAAGTCTTCATATATCTTTGTAGTGGAGCTAGCAGAGTTTGACTGGCTGACTTCCTTTTACTGCATCAGGTTCATACTGATGGAGAGGACACCGGTGCAGAGTGACAAGAGAGGAACCCCTCAACACAGCAATTTACATTCCTGCCAGAGGAGCTCTCAGTCAACATGGTTTTCCTGTAGAAATTCTAATACAGTGTGAGACTGGCCAACTTTTCCAGTGTTAGCAAACCATATTTGCATGTATTAAATAAATTATAAACCTTGTGTGTAAATGGATTCGATGGGGCAGTAACGTAAGTAATGGTGGGATTTGGTGTTTAGTATGACACAGGATCCTTTGAAATGCTATAAAATTCTCACTGTTCATTTGAGCTTCATGTTTGTTTTTTTTCCATTGGGATTTCATTAAAAGTAGCTTTAAATTTAAACTGTTACTATGAAGGTGAATGAAGAAGTTCGTCCAAATTGATGAACGCAAAATGGCTTTCTTAGGTATTTGTGTAGGCATCTTTAAGGAAGCTCAAAGTTCTGTTCAGAGCCACACTGGGGCTTTATGAGGTCCTGATTGACAACGTCCTGTTTCGACATTGTGTTTTCACGCACCTACAGTAAAACTAGATATTGGATGTCATGTGGTTTAAGTACTTTTGAACAGAAGTCCTTTTGGTTCTCTCAGTTTGTCAGTTTATTAATGTGAGATACTTGGCCTCACACCCTGTTGTCATGGAGGAGTCTCATACTTTTAGCTTAAATAGTAGAAAACCTCAAAAGTGTTCAGTGCTAAAAACAACTATGATGTCACAACTTAAAAAACTTACCAGTTCAACCATTTAGATCTTACATATTGATGTGTAACAGAGGGTTGTCATCATTCTTCAGTGCCTTTCAGGGTGGAGTACAGTGTGTGTATGTATTTACACATTTATGTGCATGTTTGTATACACGTTATGTACATAAATATACATACACATACATGCCTTTACATGAAAGTTAATTTTGCCTTTGAATCAGCTTCATTAAGAGACTACTCACCCATCCAAAAACCATGAAACATATTTGAAACTATTCTTCACAGATGTTTTAATAGTTAGATTACAAAAATTAGCATTACTACTACTATATTATAGCAAAATATAGCATTAGATATATTAAAGTAGTACTATTACTACTTTAATATAGGATCGCATCCTATATTAGCCAAATATTTGTTTCCTTATCTCCAAATATTTTTCTTTTTATTTCTTTTAGTTAACTCAGATTCCTTTCATTCTCTCAGTTCCTCTGTTAATAGCCTGTAGAGATTCACAGAAGGTATACCTTGGAGAAGAACAAAGCCTTAGAGAACCAGCAAGAATGTAAGGACTAAGAGTTGGGGGGTGGCAGGCACTGAGGCTTCTGCCTCAGGTTGTGACATGGAGAAACTTTTGGGACAATGGTGTGGGAAGGCTTGCTTTGTAATATTAAAAGCATGGCTCTGAAGTTCAGAGTGAAGTTCAAATCCTGATCTGGGTACTCATAGCACTGTGACACTTGACTAGGTTGTCTTCTGAGCATTGGTTTTCTTATCCATAAGTAGAAATAATCATTGAGTTACATCAGGAGATTATTGTGAGGATTCATTACGTGTGAAACATTTAAAATGACCCAGAGTACAGTACTTCAACCTTTTCTCTCCTCTGTCTACTCTCACTCCCTTAGTGGTCTCATGGAGTCTTGGACTTCAGATGTCTATATGCTGATGACTCTTCCATTTATTTTTCCAATACACACCTGCCTCCTGAAGTCCAGACCTAAGTATCAGACTCTCTACCTGATACCTTTTCTGGGATGTCTAATGGGCACCTAAATTTAACATGTCTCAAACTGCATTTTTAAAAAAGATTTTATTTATTTACTTGAGTAAGAGCAAGCTTGAGCAGGGGAAGGGGCAGAGGGATAGGGAGAAGCAGACTCCCCGCTGAGCTGGAAGCCCGATAGGGGGCTCCATCCTCGTACCCCAAGATCATGACCTGAGCCCAAGGCAGACACTTAACTGACTGAGTCACCCAGGTGCCCCTAAAACTGCCTTCTTCTTCTCCATCCCTTCATCAGCTTTCCTCCATTCCTCAGGGTGACATCCTTGGAGGCACCCAGGACTCTTCACTCTCTCTTAAACTCCAGATCTAACTCATTTGTAATCCTTCGGAGCCTAACTTCAATATCATTCCCGAATACAGTCACTCCTCACTATCTCCTCAGCTAGCAATCAGCTTGACATAGTTGACGTTTATAGAATACTTCGCTGAACAACAGAAAACTGCACATGCCTTTCAATTGCCCCTGAAACATTTACCAAGATAGACCATATACTGGGACATAAAACACATCTCAACCATCATTACCTCATGCCCAAGGCCCTAGCGAGCTTCCCTTCCCCTCCTCTGAGCCGCTGCCTACCACACTTGGTGGCTCAGTCCCCGGAGGCAAACTGGTGTGGGCAATTAGAGATCAACAAACCTTTTCTGTGAGGGGCTAGACAGTAAATATTTAAGGCTTTATAGTCCAAATGGTCTCTGTTGCAGATACTCAATGCTGGTGTGGTGTAAAAACCACTGTAGATAATCAGAAAATGAATGCGCATGGCCCTGTTCCAATTAAACTTTCTTTACAAAAACAGATGCTGAGCTGCATTTGGCCTATGGGCCAACACTTGCACTATATTGGGGTCTCCCTTGCCCTGTGGATTCCACTGAGTTTGGTCAGTTGGGGAACATTAGCAAGAAATGAGAGGGGGAGTGGATGCTGGCACACATAGTCCACTGGCACCTGCAGGGTCATGGCAGCCTGGCTCCATCCCTCAAGCAGCCCATTCCACCAGTCTTCTTTGTCTCTGGGTTTTTTGTGACAACTTTCTCCCTCACCTCTTCATGCCTAGGAGTAGGAAGAGTAAATGCTCCATTTTGTATGGTTTCCTGACATCCTGCCCGTTGTTTTGTAACAGTCCTTTTGCTAAACTGTTCTTCAAATTATCCACTTTAGTGTGTCACTGTTTCATCTGGGATCCTGACTGATACACTTAGATTATAGCAATAGCTCTGTGCCCACCCTACCTCCCTTACCAGTCTGTTTTTAACACAGCAGCTAGAATGATCCTGCTAGGACTGGTAGCATCAGGTCATGTCACTCATCTGCTCAAACTTCATGGCTCTGCATTTTTCTCAGTGTAAATGCCAGAGTCCTTATGGTGGTCCATAGGCTCCACACAATTTGCCTTCTATAACCCAGAGTGGCTCACTTCATTTCTCTCTACTGCCCCCTCACTCCACTCCTGACTCATTAGTTTCCTCCCTGGTACTAGAACAAATCAGGCTCACTCCTGCCTCAGGGCCCTTGTACTGGCTACTCCTCCCACCAGACATGTTCTCCCAAATATCCACAGGGCTTCGTCCCTACCACTTGGCTGACTCCTTTGCTTTTGCTCAAAAACAATGAGGACCTCATTTTACATTTGAATGGCCTCCATTCTCGATGGCTTTCCCAGCTTTATTTTATTTTATGGAACATTCACCAGGTTCTAACATACTGTGCAACTTATTATCTCTCTTCCCATTACAATTAAGCTCCACGAGGATAGGGATTTCAATATCTTGACATCTACAACGGCATAGGCATTTAATACATACTTAAAGAATTATCAAAATCACTTTTAATAAATAAGGAATTCAATAAATTGGGAAACCTGGTCTGGATTCCAGGTCCTGTTTCATTTTTCTGTTATTGCTTTCCTTCCTCCTCCCTTGGTTGTTTTCTTCGTCCTCTGAGAGCCCTTGAAATCAGTGTTTGTCTTTATAATTGCACAGAAACTTTAACAGAAACCTTTGCTTAAGGAAATCAAACAGTATTCTCACCTCCTAAGCCTCTCAATATTGATTTCAATATCCAATGTTCCTTTCCAACTGTTGTTCATCCGCAGATACAATTTTTTAAAGATTTTATTTATTTATTTGAGAGAAAGAGAGCACAAAGGAGAGCACAAACAGGGTAGGAAGAAGGGCAGAGAGAGAGGGAGAAGCAGACTCCCCACTGAGCAGGGAGCCTGACACAGGGATCGATCCCTGGACCCCGGGATCATGACCTGAGCTGAAGGCAGATATTTAACTGGCTGTGCCATCCAGGTGCCCCTGCACATATAATCTTAAAATAATAAATGTAACATAGGTGCTATTTTTGTATTTCACTTTTTTGGCTTAATTTTTACACAATGAAAATGGCTCTCCCCCTGCCCTCCCAATTCCAATTATGCTCCTTGAGAAAGAAATGAACAACACACAAAATATGAAAAGAAAAATAAGAGATATTAAAATACTACCACCTGAGAAACTGCTATTAGTATTTTGATAATCATCTTTATATGCATCTCTTTAGGCATCTGTATATATATATGTGTATATATATATGTGTGTGTGTATATATATAGGATTATATATACATGTGTGTATATTGTGTACACATGTATAGGATTATATATACATGTGTGTATATCGAACATATACACATGTATATACATACACATGTAAGTATATATACTTACATATATATATAATGTAAGTATTTAGCAGAAACAGGTCAGCATGATAAATACTATTTTTAGTCATTGAATCTATTTAAAAGTAAATAAATAGGGGTGCCTGGGTGACTCAGTCAGTTGAGTGTCTGCCTTCTGCTCAGATCATGATACTGGGGTCCTGGAATCCAACCCCATGTTGGGCTCCCTGCTCAGCAGAAAGCCTGCTTCTCCCTCTGCCTCTATCCCTCCCTCACTGATGCTCTCTCTTTTTCACTTTCTCTCTCTCTCTCTCAAATAAATAAAATCTTTAAAAAAGCAAATAGATAAAAATATGCAGCATCTCCAACCAGGATATTAACCTGGAATATAATATTTTACCCATAACTTACCCAGTTTGCTTTACTCTCAAGTTGAGATTTCAATGTTTGTTTTTTTCCCTGAGGAAAGTAGTGTAATTGCTCCCAAACTTGAGCATTTTGGATCCTTTTAAAGTCAAAATATAGTTATTGTAAACCCTGAGTAAAGACCAGTTATTTTGTGAATATGTTACTTAATATCTACTAACCTATATCTCCATGTGTCCTATGTTTACAGTTCTCAAGTAAAACCAAGTTTATAAATTAAATATAAAAACACTGTAAAAATCAATAAAATCCAAATTAATAACATTAATTTAATATGATGCCTGGTGCTATTTTGATGAAATTAAATTACTAATGTTTAGTTTAACGATTGAATGATATAGCCTCCAGTTTGGGCCTATATTTAATTTCTCTTGGTATCTTTACTTCAATAATACAGAAAATGTTAATTTGTGATTGTGTTTTACAAATGAGTATTAATACCTTTAAGGCATCATTGGCTAGTTCAAGTTAATCAGGCCACATACTTAATCAAAATTGCCACCAATCAATTCATGATAGCAAATTTTAATGAAGTTTCATTCTCTAAAGTTGTTTTATTCAATTAAAGATACTGGTAATCTTTGCATTGCTGCATTATTGAAGTCTGCTTTCAAACGGTCGATTTTCACCAGGATTAGGAATAGAAATTGTGTTCAGTGCAGCCTTCCTGCTCCTGTACAGATCCACATAGAGATGAGCTTCTTTGCGGGATGTCGGTGGGCCATCTGCCTGCCAGGGGCCCCGTCAGCTTCAGGACAGCTTTCATTGTCTGAAGTTGCAGGGCTTGAGGGGTTTGGTTTTTGTACTCCTTTTCCCTATTTAAAATCACCGTGAAACACTGATTTGTAAGGTGCTCCCTGACAATAGTTGGTTATCACATGGAAGAAACACGCTCATAAACACTACTTGGACTTTTAGGTGACCTGGTCACTACATGGGTATGTTAGGTTAAAAGATGGTCAAAGTGATGATTCAAGGTGCTTATATTTTTCATGGAGGTGCTCACTCTAAGCACAAAATTAACACATGGTCTTCAAGATCTCACTGGCCAGAGGGAGCAGGAGTCCTACATGGCAGATTGAAAAACATAGACATAATGGGTTTTTATGTGGTTCTGAGCTTCATGACTTACACACTATGCAAACTTGGGTAGTTTACTTAACCTGTCTGCACCTCACTCTCCTTGTGAGATGGTGCTCATTCTCACTGCTCACATGAGAAAAAAAAATCATCGTCCCAGAGATGTGGTGAGGACTTTGTGAATTGCGACGTGCCACGCGTGTGGCCAGATCACGTTGTTCGGAAACTCTCAGTTGCCCTCACAAACAGCGCAGCTGGTGGAGTCTCTAGCCCCGGGGAAAAGCCTCAACAGTTCATTTGCTGAGTTCCTAAATCACTGCACTGAGTGGGTGATTATAGACTTAATCACCAGCCAGATATTAAGACCCAGTTTTACAACCACAACATTACATAATTTTCCAACGAGCAAGGGGATAATCTTTTCACATATGACCAGTCCCTGATCTAAAAGAAGCAGTTTTCTTTTCTAAGATTAAAACTCAAACTCAGCCCAGAGACAGCAGGCCAGTTAAATATGCACCTGAATTACAGTTGCAATGCACTGAAGGAGCAGTGTTCAGGGCAGAGGAGAATACAAGGCAGTCAAAAAACCTTTTTGGGGGCACCTGGGTGGCTCAGTCGGTTAGGCAGCTGTCTTCAGCTCAGGTCATGATCTCCAGGTCCTGGGATTGAGCCTGGCATCGGGCTCCTTGCTCAGCAGGGAGTCTGCTTCTCACTCTGCCCCTGTCCTCTGGTCATGCTCTTTCTCTCTCAAATAAATAAAATCTTTGAGAAACAAACAAACAAACAAACAATACTTTCTGTGGCTGGTTAAGTGTGTGAACAGCTTTCTATATCTGATCACAATAAAAGCAAGAACTGGGGTTGATTTTGATGGCTTCCATCAAAGAGTAGCTTTTCATTCATTTTGTAGATATTTCTTCAGACCTATGGTTTCTTCCTGAATGCCATGGAACAGTCAGTTTACTGGAGAAGAACGTTTGTAGAGACATGAACTCCATATAGTGTGAGACATCCTATAATACCAATACTACCAAATACTTGGGAGGAGAAATTGTTGAGAGTAGTTCTATGGATTTAAAACAAGTATTTACAGATAAAGCAATCTTTTATTTTTATTTATTCACCTGTATGTTTTTTTGATTCTAGTATGTACTTAATACCTGCCCAGACAATTTGCATTTTCTCTAAGGTCCAAGTTAGGAGGATAATTACCTTAAGCGGAGTATACTTGGAAGCCCAGTAAGATCCGCACATAGATGGGCCATGAGAAGTTGAAGAGCACATAGGGAAACACATAGCAACCAGGACCTTATACTGAGCTAGAAGAAAGAACCTGCTCTCCTTCCCGCAAGACAACTGAAAATTTGCTTTTGTCCTAGAACGCACACTCCCTGGGTTGGTGCAGGGGATGAACTGTTGTTAAAAAAAAAGTGTCTAGTTTGTGGATTTAAAACAAAACAGGAGGATGAAGGAGCTGAATATAAATTACCAGGGGAGGCTGGAAACCTAGAAATGACACTCACCGTGATTCCTGTAGTAACAGGAGGCTCTAGGCCTGGCACCAACTGACATCAGTGCGCTGTAAACCAGGGATTAGATCCAGTGCCAGAGCAAAGAAATATTCCTTTCTCTGCCCACTGGAGCTCTGGCCACCTCCCACCATTTTTCCCATTATCTCTTCTTCCATGAGGCCACCCGGCCACTGCCACTGCCACGCTTTTCTCCGCTGAACACTCTTGATTGTGTTTATTCAAAGTCCCCTGCGCTTCTCGCTCAGCCTCGGCATCCCCCCTCCTGGGCTGCGTGGGGCTGTGGAGCTTTATAACTTTCCTTTCAACAGCTGGCAGCTACAAATTAACTTTTTGACTTCATTAGGCTAATATGCTGAATTATCCCTAATTTGGAGCACCTGAAGCCCTCCCTGCTGCCTCCCTCCTCCCTCCAGCCACCTTCTCTCATCAATCAGGGGCTGAGTAGCAGGGAAGCAGCAGATGGAGCGAAAGGCCAGCTTGGGCAGAGTCTAAGCGTGTTTTTCTATCCCTGCTGCAGAATGGAAGGGCCTGGACCCCTGCGATCAACACGTCCTGCGGCCAGGGCTGGCGTGAGTACAAGATGCGACGGCAGTTGCGAAACTAGTGAACGTGACCGGACAGGGCAATCATCCCTCTGCCTTTGTGGCATGCACCTGTCCTCGAGTAATTCCCATCCTGGATGGTCAGTCGACTCAGAGTTGCCTTCGGCAGCACGGGTACTTGTTCCAGAAGTCAGACTAAGTGGAAGAGCATTCTCTCCAACCTTTCCCCATTTTCCCAGCAGGCAGAAGGCCCAAAGCTTTTACCTCACACAATCAGCAAAAAATGGGGGAAAAAACCCCCACAAACTAACCCCCAAAACAAAACCCCCAAATTTTACAGTCTTTCTTGAATCACACCTGCATTTACTGATAGGGGCTCCTGGCTCGCTTCCTTCCAGCTGGATTGCCTTAAAGCCCCCAAATAGTTCAACACAGTCTATAAAGTTGAACAAAGATCTTTCCACTATCCTGTCGGGCTCAAGTGCCAATTTTCTTCCCAGAGAGTTTTCCCTAGAGGGCACTGAAGGAAAACCAGCACAAACAGAACTCTTAAAATCTCTTTCGGATCCATGGTGCACTGCTCCCCGCAGTTTTAGCGGATAAAACTCTTTTCATCATATGGCTCTCCTGCAACCTTCCCTCCCTAAAAGCTTGGCCTGAGAATGAGGCTGGGGAGACGGGAGAGGCAGATAAACAAGATTTGCTGGAACAAAAAAGCCAAAGCATCCCTGACTTAAATCTTATAAGGGGAGTTACACTTTGTAAAAGCAATTCAGATGCACTTTGTACATGGAGCAGTAGTGGAAATAGTTTCTTAGAGATAGAATTGGAGCATAGAAAGTGAACATTGATGCCAGAATCTTAAATTGGATATTACTTGATTTTACTCCCCAAAGGGTTTGTTTCCTGCAAGCTTTTGTTTTTATAGTTTATAGTTCAGGCAACCATATGTCCTAATTTTCCTAGGACAATCCTTGTTTACACCTGTTATCCTGATGAAATTTTCAAAAGGGCCTTCTTCCACTTTCAAAAATATTCCACTTAGAACAATAAGTTGCAGGGTCACCCTGTTTGCTGTGAACTTCCCAACTGCTGTTGGTCCAATCTCCCAACCTCGAGATGGGGGAATTAGCTGCTTTTTGAGAATTTACATTGAGGTTAGGAGACAAAAGTTAGCATTTTGAGTTCCATTTCCTCTCTGCCACCTTTTCTCCTTGTTTGGGGAAGAAAGTGGTCTAGAAGCCATATGCTGGAAAGAGTGTAGAATTTGGAATGATATGGGCTTGGCTCTTAAACCCCCTGCTGACACTTACTCTAACTTTGGTTGAGTAAATTTAGCTCTAACTGTACCTCATTGTCTTTGTCTAAAAGATGAAACTATATGAAAGATAACAGAAATGAATTTATTTATTTATTTGTATTTTTAGAGAGAGTGTAAGATGGGGGGGCAGTGGGGAGAGGTAGAGGGAGAGAGAATCTTAAGCAGGCTCCATGCCTAGCCCACAGCCTGACACGGGGCTCGATCTTACGACCCTGAGATCATGACCTGAGCTAAACTCAGCAGTTGAACACTTAAATGACTGAGCCACTCAGGTGACACTGAAAGGATTATATTAAGATGCTATCCTTGTGGAACCAGCAAAATGGCTGGGAGTGGCAGCTCCAGCAGGCTAGAGTTATGGCAGTGGATGCAGGTGGAGCAGCCTCAGAGTAGCAGAAGAAAGGCTCTATATTTGGGTCAGATGGTCGCTGGTTAAGCATTTCCTATGTAACCAAATAGCTATGTAACCTTGAAGGAGCAAGCCAGCTTCCTCCCCTGAATTTCATCTAGGTCTTGCCTAAATTGCAATTTCTTCCTTTGAATGGTAAAGTGGAATAATGCTTATGAAAAACTTAAAAACTAACCAGGCTGTATGGATCTCAAGTATCATTTCCTGGTTGCTCTATTGATGCTCTTTTGGAGAATATTTCTTTATGTTCCGAGAAGATAGTTCATGTCATAGTTTAGGTACTGGAAAGTACGCTATACTTGAGAATGAGGATCTCATTCTTGACCTGAAGCCCCAAGGTCTGCCAGGACTGAGCTGTGAGCTGAAGTTAATGGAGGAAGGCACATAGAGGCAAATAAGTTATTAATGAAAGAAACACCTTAATAATCCAAGTGGCTGGAGACACAGTGTCCTCTCTGTGTGGCTGACACAATTAATTGCTTACCCACGAGTGACCTTCTCTTATTTTCTGCTAACAGACCCCTGATTTTAAGGTAGAAAATGATCCTCCATCCCAGTGGAAGTTGGACCTGTTCCTAGTCCCAGGGATGAGTTACTAGATGTGGCAATCCCATTCCCTTTATTGTTTTAGGAGTGGACTCAAGTTCCAATACTGGCCAATGAGACATCAAGTGAGGTGTGGGAGATGGGAGAGCTTTGCTTCTAGTATAAAAAGACAGACCTTTTCTAGGAATAAGGCTTTCCCACATTCCTATTCCCTGCCTTGACTTCATTGTGGGAGTTTGGTAGTTGCCATGCGATCAAGATACTGCATAGATGATGATGAGCAACCAGAATGCTAAGGACAGTCCCACTGTCATTGCTCAACTACGGATCATCCCAGGAGTGGGATCACTAAATCACTTAAAGGAGATAATAAATACAGGTGTATTGTTTGTTCCACTCTTGAACATACAACCAGAAGACCTCCTAAGTGACACATTCCTATCAGAATTAGATAAGTGAACCCAAACAGTTTCATTTTTTCCTGGTGTTTTCTTTCAGCTGCCTCTGGTGATTAACAGTGTGGCTGAATATTTTGCTTGGGTCATGAAAAGAAGACAAACTATCAGCTGTAGATGAGACTGTCTCATTTCTTTTTTTTATTTTTTATAAATGTATTCCTACATATTTGCAAAGATAAATGTGGAAATTACGGGATAGTGAAAGGATGTTGTTTTCTAAAAGGAAAGGATTTTTAGACTTCCAATCAGTGGATGCATAAAATTCTGCTGTGATGAAGCCATGAAATGTAACTCATTCAACTGGTCTGAACATTTTGAATTTGTATTTTTGGAGTGTGGTATCCTTTATGTCTTCAGACCACATAATCTGTGTATAAAAACTAGGAGTTAAAAATATAAAAATAAGATCTGAAAAACCACATTGGGCTTCCTCGTCAGCAGTGGTTCTGTTTTTATGTGTCAGAATTAGTATTTCACGCATACCAGCTCATTAAAAAAAGTAACCTTGGAACACAGTGTCAGGTGGAGAATTTTTTTTAAGATGTGCTGGAAATTACACAGCCATAAAGAACATTCCCACTAATTATCTTGGCACTCACGTTATGCTGACCAGTTTGTCACCAAGTTGGGGGTGACAGAGTAGAGAACCCCCTCCATGCTGTCTCATGCATTGCTCTGTTCCATTTTCTTTACAACTCATTTACTCAATAGGCATATTTATGCAAGAGAGGGTAATGAGGTAGCCAAAGGTTATAGGGGGTGCAAAGGGCTTTTAGATGATGAGAGCATTGGTAACTAGGGAGGCCAGCCTCGGGCTGTCTGAAATTGAAATTTGGGGCTAAATTAATAACTCAACCTGAGCACATGCAGTTTTACAGTAAGTCTGTCTCCTCTATGGTTGACACTATGTAATTTGACATAAAAGGAGCTCTAGATATGATAGAAAAACTTAAGTTCAAGACTATTACATTGAAAGTAGAGCCTTTTTAGGGGGAGGGAGGCAAACAGAAAGGGGTAGTGGGACGCCCACTATTCAAACTTTCTCCAGAATATACTTTTATATTTCAGTCTATTTGCCTATGTATAGTTTTAGACATCAGAATGATCTTGCGCATAAGTATATGCATGAACAAACAAGGCACTTGTTCTATAGTTAACATTCCTCATGATTCCCTCCGAAGTCAGTATCAGCTAGGGTTGACGTAAACCTCAGGAGCAGAGCAAGATGCTGATTGTATTCTTGGCTTTCCTTTTACTTCATTTCTTTGACTTTCAGGACCGGGAACATTGAGATAATTTTCTAAAGTCTGGTGAAAGATATGGCGGGGTATTTACCTATATTTCAGGGATGAGTACATTCAGAGGAATGCTCCCAGGAGAAAAAAATGTCAAAGATGACCATGAATAAGCCAGAAAAGGAGACATGATAGATTGGCCCCTGATGATAGTAGTTTCCAGCTGTTCCATAGAATGAAAGGTAGTCACTATTTGAGGCATCACCGAGACAGATTAGGATGAAAATAGAAGCCTACCTTTGTCCCAGACCATGTTTCCTTCCCAGTTTTGGATGATATTCTTGATTATGTTTCAAGACTATATGTAACCCCTTGATAGGATCAGAAAAGGACACTAAGCAACGGAAAGAAGGAAGGGAGTTGGTTGCTATGGCCAACTAACATTCTCAGAACTATAACAATGTGAAAAATCATGGCCAAAATATGACTGCCTGGCGCTGCCCTGGAAATCAAAATACTAACTTAAGCAAATTTGAAATTTAAGGTCCTTCGAAATTGGACAAACCAAATGATTTTTTTTTGTATACATAAAGAAGACAGAATTTTTTAAAAGATTTTTAAAATTTATTTATTTATTTATTTATTTATTTATTTATTTGAGAGTGTGAGAGTGAGAGCACAAGCAGGGGGAGGGGCAGAGAGAAGGAGAAGCAGACTTCCCGCTGAGCAGGGAGTCCGTACTTGTGGCTCCATCCCAGGACTCTGAGGTCAAGACCTGAGCTGAAGGCAGATGCTTAACCGACTGAGCCACCCAGGTGCCCCAAAGAAGACAGAATTTAATAATCCTTTTAATGTCATCCAGGAACCACACTGGGACCCTGGTGTAATGATGGATGCTGCAGGGGGTTTCACTTTCCAAAAGTTCCTTGTGAGCTGGGCTATGAGGTAAATGAATGACACGGTCTCCAAGCTCTGTTCCAGCAATCTGGGGTAATGGTACCATCTGATCGTCTATGACAGACCACTAATGAGGGCCAGCTCTGTCTGCTGATAATGCAGAGATCGTGAGGCAGTCTATGCACTTTTTCAACAAGAGGTGCTCTGTGATTTCCTTTCTTCCATGAATCAGTTCTTTCACCAGTCAGAGTAACACAGAGTAAAAGGCAAGACCTTTTCCTCTCCTTTAGCACAACCAAGAATAAAGGTGTTTAAAAACTCTTTTATTGGGATGCCTGGGTGGCTCAGTGGTTGAGTGTCTGCCTTCAGCTCAGGTCATGATCCTGGGATCCTGGGATAGAGTCCCTCATCGGGCTCCCCACAGGGAGCCTGCTTCTCCCTCTGCCTATGTCTCTGCCCCTCTCTCTGTGTCTCTCATCAATAAATAAGTAAAATCTTTAAAAAATTAAATTTAAAAACCTCATTTACTTAATAATAAAAAGGTAGCTTTTATTTTTTTAATTTTTTTTTTATTGGTGTTCAATTTACTAACATACAGAATAACACCCAGTGCCCGTCACCCATTCACTCCCACCCCCCGCCCTCCTCCCCTTCTACCACCCCTAGTTCGTTTCCCAGAGTTAGCAGTCTTTACGTTCTGTCTCCCTTTCTGATATTTCCCACACATTTCTTCTCCCTTCCCTTATTTTCCCTTTCACTATTATTTATATTCCCCAAATGAATGAGAACATATAATGTTTGTCCTTCTCCGACTGACTTACTTCACTCAGCATAATACCCTCCAGTTCCATCCACGTTGAAGCAAATGGTGGGTATAGACAGGTGTTCCTTTCCCACTTCTTTTCTAGTAAGGCAGCCAGAAGCTGAAGGATAAGCATACTAAGCTTTATAACCAGTGCCACCTATGATTTGGCCCCACTTTCTACCCCAACCTAATTTTCCACAACTCAAACCCTAAGTTACACCGAACTCCATGATTCTTTTCACAGATGCTCATAGTCATGCTCTTCAAACCTCTGAGAGTGGTCCCTTTTTCTAACTTTCTTTTCACCATTGTGAAATTATCTGGTCTCCAGTTTCATATAGGACCACAAGTACAACCTCAACTTTCTGCGGCCAAATCTCCAAACCCTATGCCCAGGCTAGGCTCATCTTCTCTTGTTTTCCTTCTTTTCCTTTTTTTTAATCTAAGGTCATCCATATTCTCTAGAGACCATCCCCTTTGGCCTTTTGTGGGACATTATCCATTATCCTATTCGTTACTTCTTCTTTCACTTGTATCTTAACTCCATCTCCTTGATCCCTGCTACTAGGACTAGAACATGCTCACATGTCACCCATTGTAAAAATACCCTCCTTCAATCCCACTTTCCTGATGCTAAAGATGTTTCTCTTATCTATAGTATATAGTACCTTTACAGTTAAAAGCATATAATAACTATATAATTCACTATATAATATTTTTCTTTCCTCTTGATGAGAGTATTACAACAGAGCAAAGACAGAGTTTTTCTTTTAAGATTTTATTTCTTTATTTGAAAGGTGAGGGGAGAGCACAGAGGGAGAGTGAAAGGGAAAAATAGACTCCCCACTGAGCAGAGAGCCCAGTGTAGAACTTGATTCCAGGACCCTGAGATCATGACCTGAGCTGAAGGCAGACACTTAACTGACTGAGCCACCCAGGCTCTCCAGACTGAGTTTGTTTAATTCATTACTGAATATCTTGTGCCTAGCCCAGGGACTAAGCCATAGTAAAGAGGTATTCAATAAGTTTTCAACGACTGATTAATACATGAGAGAATGTATGAATAATGTTCTTCCTTTAGCCCTTTGCTCATATTATTCTTTCCCTGGATTAGAATGCTCTTCCCTGTCTCCTTTTTCTTTCTTCTTTTTTTTTAAGATTTTTTAAAATTTATTTGAGACAGAGTACAATTGCACACATGGTGGGGCAGAGTGAGAGAGAGAGAATCTCAGGCAAACTTCTCACTGAGCAGAGGCCAACATAGGGCTTGATCTCACAACCCTGAGATCATGACCTGAGCTGAAATCAAAAGTTGGACACTGGGGATCCCTGGGTGGCGCAGCGGTTTAGCGCCTGCCTTTGGCCCAGGGCGTGATCCTGGAGACCCGGGATCGAGTCCCATGTCGGGCTCCCGGTGCATGGAGCCTGCTTCTCCCTCTGCCTCTCTCTCTCTCTCTGTGACTATCATAAATAAATAAAAATTAAAAAAAAATTAAAAAAAAAAAGTTGGACACTTAATTGGTCCACCCAGGTGACCCATCCCTTCTTTTTCTTATCCAAATCCTACATTATCATCAGCTAATAATCAAATGAACTGTATCATATTGTCCACCTTCTCCCACACTAGCAGGATTCCCTGATGTCTCCAAGTTCTCTCTTCAAAATGCCCATTATTAGAAACTTCTGGTATTTTACACTCTAGTGACTTGTGTGTATGACTCTTGAGTAAAATACTGAATGCTTATTGAGGACAAGTTCCAATATAGTGGGATCATGTACTACTTTGTACAGGGAAAGAGCTCAGTAAGAGCTAAGCTAATCACATCATTCATTTGTTCATTCACTCAACTGTTTATTGAGCTCCCATGAAGACCCAGGTAAATGTGCCAGAAATAAAATGGTGTATAAGGCATAGTCTCTGTCTCTGTAAAACATGTTGTAGGGGAGACAGAAGAATTAATAGGAAATTGTGTTAATGTGGTAGGGATTCATGGTAAGGAGAATTGTGAAAGGGGACACGCAGGGTGGCATGCTGGATTCAGAGAAGGCTTCTCAGAGAAAGGGATACCTGAATTGAATCCTAAAAGATGAGGAGAAATTGGCCTAAGCTAAGAGAGCAGAAGGAGAAGCACATGAAAAGCTTCCAAAATGAGCCCAAGAATGGCGAACTCAGAAAACAAACAGTCTGGTGTGGTAGAGACTAGCAGGGTAGGTAGAGGGTAAGCCAGAACTACATCTTCAGGAGCTTTATTTAATGACAAAAGGGGAGGGGGCATCCTGGGTGGCTCAGCGGTTTAGCACTGCCTTCAGCCCAGGGTGTGATCCTGGAGACCCCGGATCGAGTCCCACCTCCAGCTCCCTGCATGGAGCCTGCTTCTCCCTCTGCCTGTGTCTCTTCCTCTCTCTGTCTCTCTCTGTGTTTCTCATGAATAAATAAAATTTTTTAAAAAATAAAGACAAAAGGGAATCACTGAATTGGAGAATCATATGACTAGGTTTGTGTGTTAGGAAGTTCTCTTTGGCTGTTGCGCATGTGCATATGTGCTCATATGCACACATGTACACACACACACACAGAGACTTCCTTGGTAGAACGTGGAAGTTAAACTCCCTCATCTTAGATTTTTCTCTCTCAATGTATATATTTTCTGGGATTTACCATTTGCCCCCCAAGGTAAAGGGTATTATGCATCTTGTCCTTTGGTCAATTTTTTCTGTGAGATTTTAATAGTCTTCTCAGGTTGTTCAGAATTAATGAGGCAAATGTCCTCAATCAAGAAGCAATTTAAGAACATGCTGCTAATTTCAATGAGTTCTGTAAATGAACTAATTTAATACCAGTTGACCTTTTTATTTAAGGAGAATGATTTGTGGCTCTGTTTTTCTGATTTGTGCCTATAAGCCTTGGCATGTCTGAATGGGCACTTTGAGCCTGGGGGTAAACATTAATCAGGGTACCAGGAAGACACACTTCTGAGTAGAGTATGGAATATTCACCGCAGTAAGGAGGTGGAGGGTCTCTTAAGAGGAAGTTCTTGACCATGTTTATAAAACCAAAGGCCATTGGATAAAAAGTACCATACTTCTCTGGTCATATAGATAGTCAGAAAGATGCTGAATATGTTATGAGATTTTAACTGTGTCCTACAGATTTTGCTACCCTATCATTTATTATTATTTTTTTTTACCTTTTTCGAGCTGGGGTGGCACCAGTTGCTTTTTTTTTTTTTTTAAGATTTTTATTTATTTATTCATGAGAGACACACAGAGAGAGGCAGAGATACAGACAGAGTGAGAAGCAGGCTCCCTGTGGGGAGCCTGATGTGGGGACTCGATCCTGGAAATCTGGGATCATGCCCTGAGCGAAGGCAAACACTCAACCACTAAGCCACCCGGGCATTCCACAAGTTGCTTTTTTTTTTTTTTTTTTTAAAGTTCCTTTATCAATGTAGAGGGAAAATCTTACATCCTGAATAAACTCAATGCACACTAAATGATAGTTTAGTAATCCTACCATTGTTTCTGCCTTTTACCACTTCACCTAGTAAAGGACTCATATTTCTGTAGCTTTTCCTCTAAGATCAAGCTATCAGCAGGGACATATCTTTTACTGATGACTTTATGTGAAAGCTTTTGCCTTAAACCAGCAAATCTACAGGTCTACAAACAATGAGAAGATTTGACAATGCCATCATACCAATAAAAGGATAAAATATTGTTTCTGCCACTGAAGCAGTTTCCATTTAATGTGAAAGTATTGTTCTAAGTATGGTTTAGCATTGTTGAATCAAGGCTGAATCAGCAGCTTTCAAGTGCCTGGTAAACTCAATCTTCTTTGAAAACCAAGGGGAGGAAAATTGAACTGATAAAATCAGGATAGGGTAGAATGTCTTTTAAAAGATGCAAAAGGCACTAACCATAAAGGAAATGATTAATAAGATGACTACATTAGAACCAAGAACTCCTATTCATAAAAAAAGTAAGAACAGAGCAAAAAGACAAGGCATGGAGCGGGAAAAGATAGTTGCCACACATTTAACTGCCAAAGGGCTTGTATTAATTATAAAAATAGAGCTCTTGGAATTCCATAGAAAAATGGCTAAAAGTCTTGAATAAGCATTTTGGGAAAAAGGAAATCCAATGGTCAATGAATATTTGAAAAGGAGCTCAAATCCTTTAGCAATCAAGGCCATGCTCATTAAATTATTGGATATCATTATATGCCCATCAGATTGGCAAAAATGAACAAATTGAACAATCCACCCTGGATGGCCCAGACCAAGAAAGACAGAACTCTCAATACTGCTGGTAGGAGCAAAACTATTAAGACTATGATGAAAAACAAGTTGGCATTACCTAGAAAAGCTGAAGATGCATGTCCCCTATAATTTATTATTTCAACCCCAAAGTGAGAAAGTCACATGTATATGTGTACATAGGTTGTTTCACTTAAAAAAAAAATCTGGAAGAGAGTTTGTTTTGTTTTGTTTCATTTGAATATGAGGGACACTCTGGATCACATATAGGGCAATACAGAATTAAGGGGTAAATAAAGGGACATTTGCACAAAATGTTAAGCAAGGAAAGAAGGAAGAAGGCAGGAGATAAGGGAAGGAGGGAGAGAGAAAGGGAAGATGTTTTTTGAGGATCTTTGCAAAATGAGTTCTTAGTGAAGAAACTGAAAAATATTTCAATTTTGATGCTCTGCAAGCCAGATCATTTTCCTTAATTTGTATGGGACAGACCAGGATGAAGAAACAATTTCTTAAATTAGATGCTATGGTCTTATAAGCTAACAGTGCCTGGAAATGTGGGAAGGAATAGAGGGAGCCCCCATTCATCTTGGATAATAAGAAAGAAAAGCCAAGACTGACATTTAGGGGAAGTGAAGTGGTTCAGAATTTACAAAATCTAAAGGTGGTAAAACTAGAATTCACATGTAGGTCCATGGTTCCTAAACAAAATGAACAGGGGTACTCAACCTTTCTTCCTTTGAGCTATGCCAAACCCATGTAACAAAGAGAAACTTAGCTAGAACACTTTAAAATCCAGGTCCTACCTCCCAAAAAGTTAGAAAAAATGTATTTTTTTATTGTGAGAATAACAGCTCTTAGGCATCACCAGTCCTACCCTTCTCTATTGAGTGGCATAGAGAGCAGGCACTATTATTGCTTGTGGAGAATAAGGAAAACAAATGAGCAGTGGGTTTGGCCTTCTTTCTCCTTTCTATGATGCTTTGATTCTTGCTTTTGTTTCTTCTCCTCTGTACTTGTTCAGGTGGAATTGGTCCTTGTCAGGCTGAGTAGCTTATCCTCAAGAATTAGGAATACTTACTGAGATGTGAGCTTTTAAACATAGGGATGCACATATAAAGGTAGGTGACATAGGATATCAGATCTTCTGGGTTAGTTTTTACTAGCTCCATTAGTTTTGTCTAGATCCAACATTCGTGTTATATGCTGTGTGGCTCCAGCAAAAGCATATATTTGGCCATGGCACAGTGACATCATCCAGAACCCAGAGCCCTTGATGGAGAGTGGCTCCTGTCTCAGTCAGCTGGTGAAATCTTATCCACGACTATGTCAAACACTTGGAAGAAAAAAAAACACTTTTTTTCTTGATTTAATGTCAACAAGTTTATTTAACACACCAAGTTTTTTTGTTTACCCATATTTTTCTCATCCCAAAGTGGTTCAAAACACCATGCTATGTCAGGAAAGATGTGGTCTCTGCCCTTCAGAAGCACTTAAACAAGGAGGTAACCATGACATTTTTGGTACTATGCTAAGCAGGTATAAACAGAAAGTGAAGATCTTTGGAAGCCAGAAGCCAGCTTTGGGAGAGATGCAAAATTTACACGTTGAGCATCAATTTAATGTGGCAGATTTTTTTTTTTTTCTTCTCTGGGGTAATTCATCCAACCTTAAATAAAACCCAATGCTTAAACAAAAAAGCAATCACCATTATCAGTGATACAAGGTAGTCAGTGACATCATTTTAACTGCCTGATACAACTATGGAAAGCATACTGAAGCAATCTAATCCATGCCCTTTATCAAGGAGTGTGTGCCAAGGGGGTTATGTGAAGATGTGTTTTACCTCCTCAGTAGCATGAATGGAAATTCTAAGGGAAATTCATCTGGTCTCCTCTGTCTTAATATGCTCTGTTTATTCATGTTGAGTCTGGGCTACATAGCAACAGAAGTAACTCAGTTACTGGTGCTTTCCATCTTGAGTGAGGTATCACAAGTGCATATACTCCAGTTTGTAACATCTAAAGAACAAAAAGCAAAGGGAGGGCATAGGAGTATAGAATAACATGTATAAGGTACGTTTTATTCTGGGACCTTAACATATATTGCCTGAGGCCTGAGACTGATCTTTTTAAAGGTGATTTCATAAAGAAGATAGAAAATGACATATCGGTGACTTTATTAATTTATATTTTATCCAATTGTTACCTAAGTTTCTGAGGTCCAAGTGATTTCTATTCCTCCAAATCGTTCTCTTTTCTCTCACTGACTTCTAGCATAACTTGATTTCTATGTATCTCATTGATCTCTATTAGTCAAATAAAAAGAGCAATATCCATTTTTCTATTTCCAAAAGAAATTGTTATGAATATCAATGATGAGATAGGATTATATCAATAAACTAATATGCCGAGCTCTTTAGAGAAAAAAACCTTTACAAGTAATCTCTGCTTTTCTATAGCTTTAAATTTTGCTGATATACTTATCTAAAAATGCTTACAACACACTTATATTTAGTATTTATCGCAGCGTTCTGAATATCTGTCACTTTTCTTTAATGTGGGGGAAACACAAAGAGAACACTTGGCAGTGGAAGGCCATCTGGTGTCGATGGGGAGTTACTACGGGTTTCTGTGGAAGCTTTTTCTACCTCATTGTTTTCAGGGGTGTGTTTTGAAACACTACGCATATCCAGACAGGCTGTACCGGAGGCCCTTCATTATCTCTGCAAAACAGGAGCACTTATGGTGCCTTTTTGGGATTGTTTTTACTATGTTGTGGTCTAATTTTTATAGGTTTTACATTTGACTTCAGAATATGTTTGAACTACCATTTAACTATGAAAACGTTGGATACTTTGAGATTTTATAATGTAGTACTACAATACCATATCAAATTCAGACTCTAAAGACTCTAGTAAGCTGTTGCATTTCCCTAGAGTCTTCCTCTTCTGCTCTTCCTTTCTGTTACACTTCTCACAAAGCAGGAATATTCTGATCTCTGAGATTCATATAAAGCTTTCCTTCCACCTCATTCTTGGCTGTGAAGCTTGACCCTTCTTCTGTTCATGCAGCCATAAGGGTGTCACTTAGGACATAGGGCTCTTCTAACTCCTTTGGGCCTACAGGACAAATGGAAGGTCTACATACTTTAAAAAGAACAAAAGTGTTGGGGCATGCCAGGTGGCTCAGTGGTTGAGCCCCTGTCTTGGCCCAGGGCTTGACCCCAGGGTCCTGGGATCAAGTCCCACATCGGGCTCCCTGCATGGAGCCTGCTTCTCCCTCTGTCTGTGTCTCTGCCTCTCTCTCTCTCTCTCTTTCTCTGTGTCTCTCATAAATAAATAAATAAAAATCTAAATATATATATATATTTGTGAACAAAAGTGTCAAATTTTCTAGGAATAGAAACATGTAGTTAAGGACCTAAAAGCAGTAATTGTGGAACGCAAATTGGGCAACAACATCATTGTTATTTTACATATTTTAATCTGATCAGTACTGTAGATATAGAGCAGATCAAAGTCATTCCTTACCCTTGGTGAAAAGCTTTAAAAACAGAAATTTCAGAAGTGGTAACTGTAGAACTTACCATATTCGATTGCTTGAAGTGAGAGCAAATAGACTCATTCAGTTGCTTTCATTTCATCTCATTTGTTTGTTTATAAACCCAAAAGGACTCCACTCTGGATGGATTTCTCCGAAAAAGTGACTTGGAATTTAAATGGATCTGAAATTAACGTTGTTCTCTTTGACAATTGCTTTCTCCCTCACCTTATAATGGATGATGTTGTCAATGATTCTCTCAGTTTTGGGAAATAACTTTTGTCACCTAACCTGTTCTTTTCTACCCTTTCTGTTTCCCACTGATGAATGCTAAAAGGGTAATGGATATGTCTCTTGATAGGAAACTGAATTTGGGGGCATTTCCCTCCTTCTCTTGGCCTCCCATGGAGAGTTCTAGAAACTGATTGGATCAATCTCCAGTGGATAATGTAAGATGTAGGACAGACTAAAATTAGTGAGGACTGAAGGTGCGATCTCTCCCCTTTTGGACGATCTTGTGAAGCTACTTAATGCTCCAGACTTACCTGTGAAGCAAGAGATAAAATGGGAAGTGAGAAAATAATAAAAAATATATATTTTTTAAAATTGTGGCTATTCTCTAAGGGCTGGTGCTGCTAGAAGTGAAGCATTTGCTATGAAAATGGATGGGCTGCTTTCTGCCTTGCTGGAATGGCAGCCAGTGTAATTCATTAGTGGTTTGAAAAGTGCTTTGAGCTAATGGAATGAGAGGCACTGGAGAAATTTGAACTAATATTATTAAAAATGAAATATGGCAACAGAGAAACTTATTTCCCCCAGAACACAGACATCAATATTGAGTCTACTATTGCCAAAAACACCAGTTTGAGAAGAGAAAATGCCAGTCACTCATCTGGACATTTGGTCTACACGTTTCCAAATTACCAATTTGACTGATTTTGTTTCCCCACTAAATTGTATAAATTCACTTTTTCTCTGAGAGCCTAGATTCTTGCTCATATTTGGGGCACCAGAGATTAAAATCTACACTGTACAGTATAAATTTTTCAATTACACTACATTGTCTTGGTCTCTGTAACTCCATTTTGACCCACAAGGTCACATATATCCTTCTCCACTTATCCCCATACACCCCTTGAAAATCAAATTTCAAATAAGTGTGTATCCTCATCTTTGGAGACTGTCATAGTCATCATATTGCCATAGGCATTAAGATGGGATATCTTGAAGTAAATGTAACAGGTAGCGAACATTTGTGCAGGTTTTGGAGGATATGAGGCACATTACTGCTTTGTTCACACTTACTTTGTTCCACAATAACATTGAGTTGGGTATTAATGAACACAGAGCTTTTTGATATGGTAGACCTCAGGAAACTATTCATTATTCTGTTAACAGAACCTTGCTAATTTTCTTCTAAATTAACGTACTCCTGTTGAGATGTAGATTATGTTTTATTTATTTATTTATTTTTTTTAATTTATTTTTTATTGGTGTTCAATTTAGATTATGTTTTATAATGCAACACAGTGGGCTTTCACTTTCTTCCCTTTGTTTATTGATTTCAGTTTCTTTGTTCTTGGTGTCATTCAGGTGAGTTATATATAAGAATAACTTCCAATCATCTTCAAGGGAACCAACATACTTCATCTAAATGATAATTTTTATCACTCCCATATCCCTTTTAATATATTATCCGAATACAAAGACCAAAAATTTAAAAATATGTATTTTTAAATGCACCTACTAGGGCCTTTTTGTAGTAGAAAAGAAGGTCCTAACTTCCTTCTTCCTTTGAAAATTATACTTCGTGTCTTCTGTCAAAGCTCTTAACACAACTTGTATTTTGTCATTACGTTGTAATGCAATGTAAAGTGCCAGCAGCAACCACAGAAAATGAACATTAGTGAGTCTAGACATATATTATGTAGATGCTTCCAGGCTAATTACCAAACAACTCTGCATGGAGAATGGAAGGGAGCAAAGGTTAAGTGTTTGCTTTTTAATAAATTTTAAACCAGGATGAACTACTCTGAGCCTTCATACAAGAGCAGGGTTGGCTCGTGTTAATTCACAAATGTATGTGTTAACCACAGTATTTTATTATTATTTTGTTATATTTCTCAGCTTCAGAGAGAAGAAGCTCTTTCTCATTAATAGCTCTAAAAATTGGAACTGGAGTGAATTCAAGAAGTGAATGGCTACTTTGGTTGGGAGATAGAAGCATAGCATTGAGTTGGCCCTTCCAAGGGATGTTTTCCTTCCTTATTCTCCTCTCACTCTTTTGCGTTTAAAAACGTGTATCATTTCCACATTGGTCATTTTCTTTCCTTCTCTATTTCTTCTTGTCTTTTTTCCTTCTCCCGTCTTTCCCTCCTTTCCTTTCTTCCATCTTTTCTCTTGGGGAGGTGAAAAATAAAAACACCAAGATTCCCTGCCCCATGAGAATCCACAGAAATGCAGAAGGTGAAAATGGCAGAGTTCAAACCTTGTAAAACCTTTGCCAGAATTTGCTCTGCTCCCGTTTTTATTGTGTGTGTATATGTGTATGTGTGTGCCCAACCCATTTTAGACAGCTTTAATGTCCCGGGATCTCTTCCGCCTAATCAAATTGGAGTTCAGTCTAATAGAAAAGTCCACAGAGGATTAAGTTTAATGCACTATAATAGGTTACTGAGCTTTTGTTAGTGCACATTTTATAAATGTGACTCTTAGGAAGGACCCAGAAAATTAGGTTTACAAGCATCCTGGAATGTTTCCTTATGGCCTTTTGCATCCTTTCTTTTATGTGGTGATCTCCAAAGGGACCATATGAATGTTGGAAATACCAAGTGAAGAGTCAGAGAAGGCAGGGAGTGAATGAAACTTTGAAGTCTGGTGTTTTGAAACCTTTTTTTTTTTTTTTTTTTTTTTTCTGAGAGGCTGACGGTGAGATTAAATTGAATTGATTTACACAAAAATTGGATACAGGGCACCAAGTAAAATGTCAAACACAAGGAAAGAATTGCAAAATCTGTAAGCATGATAATTATGCAAAAGAATAATAATGGTTTTCACAGCAAGGGGCTAAGTATGTCTGACTTTAGTTTATTTACCTCTGTGGCAGAACAGAAATTAAAGACCAGTGAAAGAAATGTGTCCCCTCATGTTCTAGCTGGTAACTGGAGAAACTACCAGACTTTTGCTGAACAAAAAAGCCAACAGACCGATAGACTTATAGAAATACAATGATAACCTGCATGTGTTTGGAGTTCTACACTTTTCAGAGCAACTTTGCTTTCATATTTTTAATTAACGTCCCCAGTTATTTTGAAATGCAGGTAATGTAGGTATCCCATTTCAACAGATGAGAATATTAACACATGGTAAAAATTCCAGCAAGAAGTGCTTTTTTTTTTTTTTACCTTTACTGATTCAGCTGTTTAAGCTGTGTTATTCAACTTGTGTTCATTCACTGTTCTGAACTTGAGACAATGGGGCCAGTGAAGATTTCTAAATAAAGAAATAGCAAGATCAGAATTGTGTTTGGGAAATATTCAGAATGCTTTGGAGGAGGTGGGGAGCAGTCCCCAGCAGGGATGAGAGACTACATTCATGGATTATTCAGTGAAAAGGATGGGATGCTTTTGAAAGGACCCTGAAGGAGAAATCTCAAATGTGCTGGAGGTGACCCTTTTCAGGGAGAGAAATCAGCACTGGGAAATGTCAGTAGAGCTCATGCCAGATTGGCAGAAAGGCCACTGGTTTTGCAGGCTCCCACATTTTCAAACTCATTTTTCATGGGTTCAGAGAATTAAATTTTACATTAGTAATTGTCATGATGGAAATGAACTTTATTCCTCCAGAAGCCAATAATCTTAGAGATGGAATAAATACTGTAATAAACCATAGTTTTACAAATTTGGAATCTGTACTCGCTTGAATAGGGTCTATTAGTTGGAAATTCTCTACCATCTGTAGAAAAAAATTACTCCTTAGGCAGATTACTAATAAAGGCGGGCCAGCATTGTCCTCAAAATCTCAAGGAAATTAATTGTTTTCCTGTATTTTGAAACCACTTGAACAAGTCACAGGCAGATGATTAATGTTAAAAAACAGAAAAGTTTCATTAATATTGTAACTGGAGTACTTCACAGCATCCCATTGGAAACACTTTAATTATACATGATATATATGTGCTTAAAATAATGTTAACATTTCTATATTTTTGATATTTCGCTTCTGCCTAATTATTCTAAATTAATGTGAGTTTACCGACACTGCAAATCTATATATCAGATTCGTAAAAATGTTTGTATTTTTTCCTCACTTTCCATGGGCTTACAGAGTCCCATGTTCAAACAAAATTAAGCAAGTTTAAACAGGTTCAGATTAGTTCTAGTCAGTCTTAACTGACTCCAATTTACCTAGATGTGTTTTCTGTTATGCAAGATAGGGAAAGAATGTAAACCAAGCTATGGAACTTTAAGGTTGGTTCATTCACATCAACCATTCCTAATTCTGTTCCGCAAATACACTTAGTTCCCAGGGAACACGAAGACCCTATTGATTTGCTCTACCAGAGGGCCTGTGGAGGTGCCTAGGGGTCAGCAGCAAATCTCAATGAGCTCACCCCATACAGGAATGACTTCCTACTGGCTTCCTGTCTCTGTGCATGTGAAATTAGGTTCAAAGGAACATCAACCTGCTTTTTTGTCTGGCAGTGTTGCTGGGCTATAGGGACTAATTTTATACATATATTATAAAAAGAGATCTGAAAGGCAGCTCCTTCTTCCAGTGGTAGGCAATGTGGTGGCTCCAATTCACTGTGCCCATCATGTGGACATTCTTAATTTAACTGCCTGTAGTCTCTGCTGCATTTAAATTAAATAACATGATGCAGTTGGTTTCTGTTAGAGCAATTTGGTCTTAGGAGAGGTAGGCAATTCTACATTAAAAAATAATGTTGACTTGATTCTTCATGCGTATAACCAGTTTTTTGACCGAATGCCATCCTTATCCTGTAGAAAGTCCCAACATCTGCTTGCTGAGACATTGGAGAACAGTTGTATTTTCTTTTATTTTCATTTCAAGCTGGGTTCTGGCTGCCTCTTTTGGTCTGATCCTGAAAATGTGTTGCATATATAATCATGTGGATGTTCACAGTAGATGTCTTTTGTTCCTTGAAGAATTTAAGATGGAATTATCCATTTCCTTTGGCTTAACTTTCTGCTTTATTTTAATTGTACCCAGGAATTTTTATGAAACCATGTCATGTTGTCAAAAATGGCCTCCATATCAAACTTCGCCTTGTCAAAATAATTTTATCATTCATAAATATTTCAGTGAAAACCAAAGACTGCTTATAAATGATTGATTCTGTAGAGTTCACTGACCTTTCCTGTGAAGCCTTTTATTAAAATTAGAGTATCCCTTCCCAAATCTGACCATTAATTGTTAATAATGTGGTGATTGAAACCTAGGTTTCTCTTAAAACATGAGAAATTAAATTGGTATTTATAATGATATATTGAAATTAAAGAGGGTCATTGCAGTTCAAAGCTCATTCTTAAGCTTAGCTCTGCACTAAAGTGTATTTTGGTTTCTAAATTAAATAAGGCAGTCTTTATACCTGAAATATTCTATATTATCTGGAGAGTTCCAGAAACAACGAGGTAAAGAATCCTTTGAGAAGCTAGAGATTAGCATGGATGAGTTACTTAGGTCATATGTTCAATCTTAACCATTTCTTTTCTTTATTGAAAGATGGCATTGCTATTTTAGGTAGACCTATAAGAATAATTACCACTTAACAAATTACCACAAGATTTGAGACATTCTGAGAGTTGAAACATTCTGATATTATACAGAGCCAATCACAGATGTAGGGCTGAGTTATATTTGAAGCAGGAGCCTGTTTTCCTACTTTCGTCTTTATAAGCAAAGTCGATTTTATAAAAAATTGCTTTTTTTATGCTTTCCAAATTCTCTAAAAAAGCACATATTGTTTTCATGAAAAATAAAAGTTAAAAATAAAAGAAAGCAAAGGCAAAAACAAAAGCAGGAAATAATTCCACCAGCCATAGATACCATTTTAAAGAACACATTTCCTTTTAGTTTTTCTATACTTAATTCTTTGCAGTTTATCCAAGGAAATAGTATTTGTGGAACATTGCTGTGTGCTACTGAGGCGCTGAGAGTGGAACAGAATAAGACAGACACTCTATTCTGCAGAAACGTACAGCCCAGTTATAGAACGAAGAAGGGTGTTGTAAATTCTCAACGGGTGGCAGAGACAATCCTGTCATGGAAAGAGTTTGAAGACAATGAAGATGCTCATTTGTGGTGAGTAGGAGACCCTTGATGGAGGCAGTAGGATTGAGTGTGCTCAGGTGTTATCCCTTCCTCCAGTGGCCTCCATAGATGAATATAGGAAGCTATAGGTTGTGTATATAACACAGTACATGGTCATCTAGGCCTTCTGTGTCTACCATAGGGCTTGAGAAGTGAACTTCCTCTGTGGCAGATGTTGATGGTGCTCTCACTCTGCCCTTGTCCTCACTATTTTTATGTAAGCTGGCTGACTTCCAACACCAAGCATCTACTCTCTTTATCCAAGGATGCTCTTTGGCCACCTGAGCCTACTCTGCCACCCATGGTGTAGATCAGCAATATTGGGGAGTCAATGTCCCAGCTGAGGCAGTTTTCAACAAATGACAAATGGGAGGTGGTAGCTAAACATTCAGGTCCCTTGGCTCTCTTATGGAATACCTCTGGGGTGTAAACTACATGGTCTTTCAGAATTCCCCAGTTGGATGGAGGGCTACTTAGTCACCACAACTGTGGTGACTAATACCTAATTAATAACATGCTTTTCAAAAAAGATTTATTTGTTCATGAGAGAGAGAGAGAGAGAGAGAGAGAGAGAGATTGAAGGGGCAGAGGGAGAGGGAGAGAGAGAGAATCTCAAGCAGACTCCTTAATGAGTCTGCATGGACTCGGGGCTTGATCCCACAATCTGAGACCATGACCTGAGCTGAAATCAAGAGTTAGACACTTAACTGAGTGAGCCACCCAGGTGCCCCTATTGTTTGCCTTCTAAAGCTTATTGTAGAAAATGCAAAAGATATAAAGCAAGATCATTCAGTAACATTTTTGTCCTCTAAATAAGCTTCCAGCAATTGAAGGCATGTAAGAAGTTATCTAAACCAACTGCTGTCTAGCGGATGCTCTAGATACCCTGTCTGCATCTCCATTGCCCACCCTGGAGATGGTTCTCCCAGACTCAGCTGGTTTCTTGCAGTTTCCTGTACTCTGGAAGTGGAAGCATGCTTGGTCCACATGGGATAAGACTAAGTGTTCCAGGAGCAACTGGCATGCAATAAAGGGCAGATGTTGACTAATACATATTCTGGTGGGGAATTCTGAGAAGTCAGCATCTCAGAGCATCTCCAGCAGGATTTCTCTCCAGTTTTCCATGCGGGTCAACTCATTAATTGACACTCTTTTTCTTTTCTGAAGCTCACTTCCTCACCCTTCACTGTGCCTCTTGGAATCATTGCCCTAAAAAATTGCTCATGCTTAGACCATTAGTCAATATGTGCATAGGAGGAACTGAGACTGGGGCATGTCTCATTATAAAGAAGAGGAAGGAATGAGACCAAGAAAGTGAAAGTCCCTTGCCAGTCGTCCTTAGCACTTTTATGAGATGGTAGTGATTGTGGCACATGTGCAGTTTGTGTCATTCTTTTGTCACTGAACCGTTTCCACAGTACTTGAATGTGGGTAAACACATTTGAAAATAATAATCCATCATGTAAAAGAAACACCATTTACTTACCCAGTCCCTTATGGTGGCCATTTGGGTTGATGCATCTAATGAAACTCATTGAGGGAAAAACTGCTTTGCCAGAGAAGCTCCCCATTCCACCTGAACTGAAGATATTCCTCAGTTGCATTTATAAATGTCAAAGTCCACCCTCCTCTGCCTGTATTTATGAATACCAGATGGGCTTTTTTTGAATGATAGCACAGGAAAATAATGGCAACCCATTAAGGTCATTAAGGGAAGCCTGTGTGGAATTTATAATCAGTGGGCTGCCATTTATGCAACCAACTAGAATCCATAAACTATAAGATGATCTGACATGGACTTGATTTCTGATCTGAGTGAATGCATAGGAACTTGTACATCTGTAGACATGCAGTGTTTTTCAGGCTCTTTCCAGTGTTGTCCGCTTTTGTCCCATCGGTTATCATTGCCACTGTGTTATTCAAGGAGAAAATTAATTGCTAACTGCTAGGTTTCCTGAGCACAGTTAATGCATAAGCCTGTTTACTGCATGCCAGATGGTTCCACAGTTACATGGGAAGGGACAAATATCCACAGAATAGGATCTTCGGTCTAAAGCAGTGCCACCAAACAGGTCTACAAGATGGGTACCTGAAGCTAGGGGACTCAGAAAAGAAAAACTTTCCAAGTGGTTGCAGATCTTTTCTTTCACTGAGAGATAATCAGGCCTGCAAACACTTTATTCTGTAGCCCCAAAGCTCTGCATGACAAAGAAGAAAAAAAATCTCTTAGCTTTAAAATGGGTCCTACCCTCCTGCCGGTATTAAGATGATAGAGAATGAGGGGCGAAGGGCATGATACTAGGAAATTTGCAGAGTAGGGAGGGGTGAGGGCAGCAGCAAATGAACTCTTGGAGATATTCCTGTTCTCTAGTCCTAGCAATTTTTGGATTAGAGCCCTTGAACTGTGCACGTTCTTCTCCCCTGGAATCAATAACTATAAGAAGGCGCTTTTTCACATTTGGGCTGGGACACTCTCGCCTTTCATCGGACATAGTGACTGAGGGGCATGAGGCTGTGCTGGCAGAGTGACAAATCCATCTCAACTTCTTCTAGTTGTGCCATGGAGGGCTGTGTGTTAGTCTAGGGGCTGTCACCTGAACGGTATGCTCCTGCGGCTAGGGGTGGACTCACCATTGCAGAATCATTTTGAGAAGTTGGTTATTGATTTTTCATATTTCAGGGCAAAGGAGGTGGAAAGAAGTTGCTCTTCTTGCAGGTGGCTGGAGACTATTAAAATCAGAAAATGCTGTCTTAGGAATGTCTGGTTTCTCCTGTAGATTAAAGCCCAGGAAGCTGAAGTGAAAATGCAAGTATGTAAGCATGTTGCCTAGGAGGGGAACACAAAAACTAATAAATCATTAACATATGCATGTAAAGTAGGTTACTACAATCACTTTAGCATTGCAGCAGGGTGTTTTGGGGAGAGAGGAAGAGAAGCAGAAGACACTGGCAGTCACGGCAGGCTCTGGGTAGGAGTGGGCAGTAGGAAGACCCCTGGAGGAGGAGACATGAATCTGGGTAGGGCAGGGCAGGGCAGGAGGAGAGGGTCCCTAAGGGGAACACTTTACTTCCTTCACAATACTGCCCTTCTAGAGACTGCTTTTTCTGCACCACTAATGGGGCTGTGTTCAGTGTCTCAAAAATTATAGATGTGTCTATGAATATTGATGAATGATGATGAAGCAGGTATGAAATGTTACAGAATCTCTGGAGAGAGTCGAAGAAGAGCCATTTCTTGATCAGATTAGGAAATAGAATGCCCATTAACATTATCACTTTAGAGTTACCTTTTAGACAAAACATTAGCATTTAGTTCGAATTGAAGTTATAGCCCTGCATTTAGAATTTGAATAATTCTGTCAATTCAGAAAATAAAAGAAAATTTGCCATATTTTAGCCACTACATAGAGAAAAGCTTTTAGGTTCAGCTCATAAGACCCCAACTTTCTTCTTAATAGTTCTGCTGAACTCAGCACTAGAATTCCATCTACATTCAAAGGATTGATTGCAGAGCATTAATTTCATCAATATAAGCCCACCAGTTGAAGAAGAGGGTTGAGTTAAATGTTGCACAGGGCTTGTCGGTTCTGACATTTGAAAACCTAGCAGAATAAAAACAGAATGAAAACACCCTTTCATTTCTAACTTCTTTATTTCTCTCTTGCTTTCTTCTTCTTCCTTCCCTCCCTCTGTCTTTCCTTCTTTCCTTCCTTTCTTCCTCCTCCCCTTATCCCTCCCTTCCCTCCTCCCTCCTTCCCTCCCATCCTTGCAGTGACAAGTTGACACATAAGCTTTCTTTCAGCTAAATGATTTTATGTCTCCTGTTTTCTCATGCACACAACTTCTTTTTTAGAAGGAAAGTGGCAGAGAGAGGATTTGCGTGACAATCAGAAATGGCCTCATAGAAGAACTGGCTATTTCTGTTTTGATTTTAGTCACAAACCTAAGTATTGTGCTTAACTTGAAATTGTTTGGATGTTATCTTTAAGAAATCTGATTTCAGGAAAAAAAAATTCACTGAGAAAATCATTCTGCTGGGCCTATAGAGTTGCCTGGGAATAATAAACCTTGACTCTTAGGACATGAGGTGACATTTTCAAAATCTGACAAATGAGAGTTGTACCAAGTAAATAGTGTTTATTACTTCATGATTTTTATTGCTTTTCAGGATCCCTGGAAATCAACCTGGTTCTATCTGTTGTGGTTAATGGTCACAGAGGAGAAGGCCAATTGGTACAAGTTAGAAATGATACCCTGAGCTTCCTTTTCACACCACTCTGATTTTACAAAAATCGCTGATTCAGAAGTGGGTGTTTCTCTAATCAGACACTTTCCAAAAAAGTGCAGGGTTTTAAGTTTCATATGATCTTAATAATTTAAATGTGGGGCAAATACAGTGGAATATGAAAATAATTTGTTTTTTAATAGATTTTATTTATTCATGAGAGACATACACACAGAGAGAGAGAGAGGCAGAGACACAGGCAGAGGGAGAAGCAGGCTCTCTGCAAGGAGCCCACTGTGAGACTCAATCCCAGATCCCAGGATCACTCCCTGAGCCTATGGCAGATGCTCAACCGCTGAGCCACCCAGGCATCCCAAAAATAATTTGTGAAAAACCAAGTCAATAGGTTTCATACTATCTGAGAGCTGTAGTTTCTCCCCCCCCCCCACCCCTTTTTAAATCAGGGCATAGTTCCTGCTCCAAGACCTGAAGAAACAGATTCTTAATTGTCCTTTGGTATTATACTTATTCTAACTAAATAAATGTCAAAGGTGTGTTAGTTGGTAATGTTAAGGGTTCTTCACTCTGACAATTGCACCATGTCCTCATGATTACATTTGCTTTGATTAGCTGTAGGTAGTATATAAACTCAGCCATGCAGATACAGAAAAGCTCTGGCCTTGAGATTCAATATTGAAAAACACTTCAGCCCATATTGGGCAAAAGCCAGAGAATAATCATGCTTATGAGGAGTCTAATCTTTGGATTAAAGAAATTTTAAAAATTATCTGCAGTTTTAATAGCATTCACATCTATAGCAAAAATATTTATTTTCCATGATAGTATAGAATGCAAAATGCGATTTCTAAAAATGTCCAGGTGTGTCAGTAATTTCTTAGACAAAAGAACAGAAGTTTGGTAATATTGAGAAGCTTGAACCAGGTAACAGGGATTGGTTATGAATAGAGATCACATTTCTAGCAGCTAGCTGTTCTTGCTGGGAAACTTAGTGATGCAAGAAAAAGGAAACAAATTCTTTTTGTTAAGACCTATATTGTTAAAACAAATATCCTAGCACTAGTTTAGTTGTGTGCCATTGTTAGTTTCTGTGATGTCTGGAAATTTGTTATGATGTTTAATATGCTAAGTCTTTTTTTTAATTTTTTATTTATTTTTAATTATTTTTTTAAATAAAGCTTATTTATTTTTTTAAAGATTTTATTTATTTATTCATGAGACACAGAAAGAGAGAGAGAGAGGCAGAGACACAGGCAGAGGGAGAAGCAGGCTCCATGCAGGGAGCCTGATGTGGGACTCGATTGCATGGAGCCTGATGTGGGACTCAATCTCGGGTCTCCAGGATCAGGCCCTGGGCTGAAGGCCACGCTAAACTGCTGAGCCACCCAGGCTGCCCCAAGGCTTTTTTTTTTAAGATTTTATTTATTTTATTTAGGGAGAGAGTACATGCAAGCCTGTGAGCACCAGTGCAAGTGTGTATGCATGTAGTGGATGGGGTGAGGGGCAGAGAGAGAGAGAATTTCAAGCAGACTCCATGCTGAGCTTAGGGTGGACACAGGGCTTGATCCTGTGACCCTGAGGTCATGACCTGAGCCTAAACCAAGAGTCTGGCACCTAACTGACTGAGATACCGAGGCGCCCCTTAATACCCTAAGCCTTAGATATACTTACTAATGATATAAATAGCGAGAAAACAAGAAAGAAAAGAATGAGTATTTATTGACCATACTGCCTGCAACTTTTAAAAGAACAGGTGAGTTTTCACAGCGTTACCTTAGAATTGGTCTTATCATCAGTGTCTTATAGGTAAGAGAAGCTAAGGCTTAGAAAAGCTCCTGAGGGTTGTATGTGGCAGAGCTTAGATGTGAAGCCAAGAGGTCATTCTGTTCCAGTGCAGTGTATGAGCTTGCTGCTGACCCAGCACACCTGTGGTGGAAGGCACCTCCACAACTCCATTGCTGCTGTGATGGTGTTTGGAGCAAGAACTGAGGGTATGCTCTATAGCAAATATAAGGAGAGGGGGAGCAGATCCAGGACAGACATGCCTTGGCCACCTGTGAAACAACTAAAGATACAGGGCATCAGTCCAGGATTCTCTGAGACAGACAAAGATATGATTAAATAATCGGAAGGAGACAAAGTTTAGGCCAGTCTCTTGAGGTCATAGACTGCTGTTGGATTGATTCGTGGGTTCAGGGTAGGGCATCAAAGCCTCCCAGTGAGGTTCCATTCAATGAAGAATGTGATTCTTTAGTCTTTTGGTTCTATAAGGCTCTGTGGCCAGAATGAAATGAAAACTATCCGTGGAGTATGTTAAATGTGTTCAGAAGAAAGCAAGGAGCTAGAATGGTGTTGAGTCCCCTGAGGATTTCCATGAGGGGCATTAGACCAGAACGATCTAAGGAGGGAAATAACAGGAAAGGGATTCCAGATACAAACTGACTGTGTTTTGCTCCTTGTTAAATGGCTTATCAGATTATTTTAGAGAACAAGTGTGTTCTAATATCATTGCCCTTCTCAGTTGATTTCGTATGTATGTTATGGACACAAATATCTCTTGTCCGACAGGAGTGAACAAATAAGTACCGTCTTACTCTTATGATGGAATTCTCTGAGCATGAGAAATTATTACCAAAGCCCATAAAGTGACGAGCTCCATCAACCTCTTCTCGGCTGAATTTAGACAACAAGGTGAGAGATCCAAATGTTTGTGGTAGGGGACAGAATCCCTTTCTTTATCCTTAGAAAAATAAGAAGCGAACGAGAGGAAAGGAGATAGTGCTGTTATCATGTTACAGATCGTGTCTGACATGGAGAACACAGGCCCGCGACATAGCCATTAAGTGTTAGGATCAGAGGCAAGATTCATATATTCTGCAAAATGGCTTAGTTCAGTCATTCAATGAGGCAACACATTCCCTTAAGACACAAAGCAGTTGGCAGATGAAGTGAGCTCTTTGCTGCTGTCTTTGCCTGTAGCATTCATGGTAAGCTTGTCAACAGTGTGAGTATAACAAATTGCATCTGCTTATTTTTGCTGTTTTCGAAAGGTGAAAGAAGATACTTAACTTGAGGTCCATCCTCACTTTCTTGCTCAGCCTGCAAATGTTTTCTGTGTGGTTCTCAGATCAAGGCGCTCATTGAAGGTCTTGGACATTGCAAGATGTGCTGGGCAAAGAAACTGGGTCTCTCAGAAGAGAGCTGTGGTGAAAAACAAATATATAAGCAAACGAAATCTGAATTTAGATTCCTTCAGGTGGACAAAGCAATGTGCTTTGACATTTCTGGCTTTATATCATCTTTCTCTTTAAGTGTTTTTTGTGTGTGTGTGTGTGTGAGAGAAAGAGAGAGAGAGAGAGAGAGAGAGAGAGAGAGACCCTCTGCTGCTCAGACTTCTAGACAATTTTAAATGGCATTCCACTTTTCTCAAAATCACAACTAGCTTTTGGGCCCCAAACTCCACAACAATGGTGAGGGGCAGGACAGCTGGGTGATAAAGGCAGCAGGAGGTAGGAATACTTTGATATGTCATCATGAAGTTTTTGGAAAAAGTCTAGAGTTAAATATAAGAAAAGATTGTAAAAAAAAAAAAAAACCAGAAATCACCCCAATGAAAGGTAAGGAAATACTTACTTCCTTTTTTTTAAAGATTTTATTTATTTATTCATGAGAGACAGAGACAGAGACACAGGCAGAGGGAGAAGCAGGCTCCTTGTAGGGAGCCCTATGCAGGGCTCAATCCAAAGACCCTGGGATCACCCAGAGACAAAGGCAGTTGCTAAACCACTGAACCACCCAAGTGCCCTAGGGCAAGTATTTCCAATAGAGGTGTATCCAAAAAAAAGAAGGGAGTGTGAATTTAGAGGTGCTAAATGGCTTCCCAGCTTCAAAAGCTATTTACCTGCTCCTGCCAGAAATCCCACTGTAGCTGCTCCCGATGGGTAGGGTGGTTTCTTGCACTCTGCTAGACCACAGCATTTTGGAATTGAGAGAAATTAGAGGGCATCTATATGAAAGTCTTGAGCCATCTTGACAATCCTTGGACACTAGGGGAGAGATGCTCATGAGTAATGGTGACTCATTAAGTAGGAATTCGTGTGTGTGTGTGTGTGTGTGTGTGTGTGTGTGTGTGTGCATACATGTGTTTGGAAGAGAATACGTAGGAAGTCAAAGGGGCATTTCAGAATGCCTGAGGTTAAAGATATGTAATTCAAAAACCTTCCCCAGGTACTGATTGGATTTTCCTTTTCATCCACGGAAGAAATAATGATCAGTACTTTTCAAATCCAGCCTGCATCAGTATCTGTTAAAACACAGATTGCTGGGCAGCCGGGTGGCTCAGCGGTTTGGCGCCGCCTTCAGTCCAGGGCGTGATCCTGGGGACGAGTCCCACATCAGGGTCCCTGCAGGGAGCCTGCTTCTCCCTCTGCCTGTGTCTCTGCCTCCCCCCCACCCCCCACCCCCGTCTATCATGAATAAATAAATAAAATCTTTAAAACAAACAAACAAAAAAAGATTGCCGGCCTCTCTGTTCCTGGAGTTTCTGATCCTGGAGGTCTGAGGGGAAGACCAGGAATTTACATTTCTGTTGGGTTCACAGCGGATGCTGATTCTGAGGGCTGAGAGCCCCCAATCTAGTGCGATTGGATCATCACATTGTATTTATTTTCTCTCCACATTTTGTAGATAAGTAATTGGAAGTCTCCAGCCAGGAAGTGGCTCCCGGAGTTCTGATTCCAATTCCAGGCTACCTGATGCAAATCAAAATGGTGTTTAGAAAGATCTTTCTTAAGATTGGCCCAAAGAGGCCTGCCAATCATTCGTGGCTAACCAGAACTTGGGTCCTAGGCATTCCAGGCCCCAGGCACCACCATCCCAGGATTTGAAGAATAGGTTCCTCTTAGGGATGTGTTCCACTTCAAATAGCTCCCTTTGGCGTGCTGAGGAACTGGTTATGTTAGCCAGCCCTTTCCCTCCATTTTAATCACTTACAATAAAGGTTTAATTTTTTTTTCATTTAAAAAATAGTCTTGGTGCCTGTTGAAAATACAGTAGCAGTGTAAAGAAGAAAATAGTAACCTTTAATTTTATCACCCAGAAATGATTGTGGTCCATAATTTAAAGGGTTTGAGTTTAAGTTTTGTTTAATGGAGTTGTATGAGGGTTTTTTTTTTTTTTCTTTCCTAAAGACTTTCTTTTTTAAGGCAGGTTTGTTGATTCACATATTCATATGAAAATATAATTCATATACCGTACATTGAGCTCATTGAATGACTTTTTGTATTCAGACAGTCGTGGAAGCATCAGCACAATCAACTTTAGGATGCTTTTATCACCTTCCCTCCCCCTCCAGCCTGTCTCCCAGCCCTGGGAAACTACTAATCTACTTTCTGGTTCGATGCATTTGCCTACTCTGGATGTTTTATATAAATGGAATCATACAAAAGGTGCTCTTTTGTGACTGGAGTCTTTCACTTAGCATAAAGTTTTCCACGTTCATCTGTGTGGTGATACATATCAGCACTTTATTACGTTTTATTGTTGAATAATACTCCATTGTATGCATATACAATGTTTATTTCTCCAGTCATCAGACCATGAACATTTGGGCCGTCTCCACTTCTTGACTATTATGAATCGTGCTGCTTCAAACATTTGTGTAGAAGTTTTGACGCGGATGTATGTTTTCTGTTCTCTTAGGTTTACACATGAAAGAGGCATTCCTAGAGCTTATCATCTCTATTTTTCACTTTTTAAGGAGCTGTCAAACTATTTTTCTAAACCGGCACCATTTTACATCCTCATACATCAAGCAAGGTATGAGGGTTCTAATTTCTCCATACCCTTGCCAACACTTGTTATCTGACTTTCTGATTACAGACATCCTAGTGGATGTGAAGTGGTATCTCATTTTGGTTTTGATTGCATTTCCCTAATAACTAATGATGTCGAGCATCAATTCATATGCTTATTGATGATTTATAGCTTCTTCAGAAAAATGCCCAGTCAGATTCTTTGCCTCTTTTTAAATCTGATTATGTATGCTTTCATGAATGAATTGTAGAAGTTCTTTTTATATTCTGGATACAATTCCCTTAACAGATAAATGATTTACAAACATTTTCTTCTGTTCTATGGTCTTTTCACTTTCTTGAAAGTTGTCTTCACTTTCTTTGAAGCACAAATGCTTATTTTTACCTTGATGAGGTTCAACTAATCCATTTTATTCTTTTTTTCTCTTGTGCTTTTGGTGACACATTGAAGAAGGTTTTGCATAATTGAAGACCATGAGAACTTACTCCCATATTTTCTTCTTAAAATTTCAAAGGTTTAACTCTTACATTTTGGTCTATGATCCATTTTGGATTAACTTTTGTTTACAGTGTAAGAAAAGAACTCAATTTTATTTGTTTGGTGTGAATATCCAATTGTCTCAGCACATTTATTTAAAAGACTCTTCACCATTGAGTTGTCTTGGTACCTCATATATAATTCTCTACTGCATATTTACATAAAATTTTGGGAACATTTCTTGATGGTTTTAGATATATTCCTCAATACGTTTTAAATGGCAAGTCATCATCCTTTGGTAGGTGCATCTTCCTACCTGCACTCAATTAATTTAGGACATTACCCTTCCTATTTCATTCACTAATTAGGTGTCCTATAAAGATCATGTGACCCCCATCCCTTGGGCATAGCTGATGGGACTAAGGTGTTGGGTTTAATGAGGTCTCCATTTCACAAATTCAAAACCATTGGAAAGACAGAAGCAGGAAATGGTAGATATTAGTTTTATTACTGATAAAGTGAATGAAAAATGTGACTCTGGAACATTGGTCAAACATTCCTCTCTTACCCTTGCCCAAAGTCCAGACCTTGAGAAGATCAGCTGGTGTGAAAGATTGGTTTCATACAGCATGATCTTTTACAGATCAATGGCAGAGAGAAAAATATAAGGGACAATCATTTGGTTCTTATTGTCCCACCTGAGAAATTTAGACAAATGCATGTCACTTCTATGGGGAAAAATAGTAAGAGGGAAGAGGCCAGGACTGTTATTCTAGTGCAGTGATTTTCTGGTTTTAGCATGCATCAGAATCATTTGGAGGGACTGCTACAGTAATTTATTATTGTAAGTTTTTGTTTTGAAATAATCATAGACTTACAGAAAAGTTGCAAAAATGGTTCCCATATACTCTCCATCTAGTTTTCTTTAATCACAGCATCATCACCAACACCAGGAAATGAACACTGACACAGTAATAGTACTAATTTTAGACCTTATTTGAATTTCACTAGTTTTCCCAATTATATGCCTTTTTTCTTTTTCTGGTCCCAGGATATCATTCAATGTCTCACACTGGAGTTAGTTGGTAGGTATCCTGCTTAGTATTTCCACCATTCTCTATGAGAATTCTTCCCTATTTCCCTACTTTTCATCACCTTGACCCTTCTGAAGAATACTGGTCAGGTGTTTTGCAGAATGTCTGTCACTTTGCAGAGATAGTTTTCCTTCTTAAACCCCTTCTTATGCTTCTGTTTTTTCTTATCCAACTGAACTGGCTAATATCTCAAATATAGTGTTGAAAGGCAGCAGAGATAGTAGGCATCCTTGACTTGTTTCTGACTCTAGTGGAAATGCCTCTAATGCTTTTGCATTAAGTAAAATATTGGCTTTATTTTATCATTATATTAAATTGATTCCTATTTCCTTGTATGTTTTTATCATGGATGAGTGTCAAATTTTGTTAATGGAGTGTTCAGCACATATAGAAATAATTACACAATTGTTTTTCTGGCTATATTAATATATGATATCAGTGGACTTTCTAGTATTAAATCTACATGGCATTCCTGGAATATTGGATTTACTTGTAAAGGCATCTGCAAAGTAGTATCTTTATGAATTTATTTTTAAATTTCTGTGGTTGTGTCTCCATTTCATTTCCTATTAGACATACTGCAATCTTGTTCTTTTTCCTTCCAAGTTGGCTAGTGGTTTGTCTATTTTTTTGTGTGTGTCGATTAGGTCTATATGACCTTATTTATTTCTGTTTTTATCTTTATTTTTTCTCTTGTTCTTTCTTTTGGTTTGTTGTATCTTTTTTGTTTCTTGATATGGTAATTGAATCCATTTATTTTTATTCTTTTATTTTAGTGATGAAAATGTTTAGTGCAATGAAGTTTACTCTGATCACTGCTTTAAATGTATTCCAAAAATTCTGGTATGTAGCATTTTCAGTTTCATTTTAAAAATTTTTTAAATTTTAAAAAATTTTAAAAACTATAATTACAGTTTGTATTCTTTAATTGAAGAGTCATTTTTAATGGCTAAAAAAATTTCCAGGTGTAAGGGCTGTTCTGTGTTTTTATTCATAACTTCTAATTTTACTATACTGTAATATTTCTACTATCTGTACATACCAGCTTTTTGTTACTTAATATTTGGTTAATTCTTGTGAATGTTCCATGAGTCCTTGAGAAGTTTCTTCCTATATTATCAGATTGCACTGATTAATATATACCTATAAATTCTACCTTCTTGATTGTGTTCTTTAAGTATTCTCTCTTTTTCAGTTTTTATTTGCTTCATCCGACTTGCATTGTGAATGATGTATTCAAGTCTTGTATTTTTAGTGGGTTTTTATCTATGTCTTTTTGCACCTTCTGTATTTTTTTCTTCATAAAGATGGTGACTGTGTTGTTTTGTGCACAATTATTCATCAATTTTATATTTTCTTTGGGACCTGTCATGTTTAGCATTAAAAAGTGCCTTTACTTATTGTTTGTTTTGGCTTGACTTCTTTGTTTGATGTCAGGATCATTATTCCTCATCTCTTTTTCTTTCCATTTGCCTGATATACCTTTGTCTACCACTTATTTATTTCTGCTTCTTTTCCTTGTTTTAAATTTGGTTCTTGTATCCAGAATACACTTGGGGTTTATGAGACACACTTAAAATCTCCTTCAATTAGTATGTGTGTTAAGGCTGTTTTTCAAATTGATATGACTAATATGTTTGGTGTTAGTATTCTTAAACTGTTTATTTAACTATATTTTCCATTTTTTGCCTTTGTAATATTTGTGTCTTTTGTCTTATAATTTAAAAAATTGATATATAGGAATGCCTGGGTGGCTCAGTCAGTTGTCTGATTCTTGTCTGATTCTTGATTTTGGCTCGGGTCATGAATTCAGGGTGGTGAGATGGAGCTACACTTTGGGCTCTGAGCTGTGTGGAGTCTACCTGAAATTCTCTCTAATCCTCAGCCCCTACCCTTGCTCATGCTCTCTCTCTCAAATAAGTAAACAAATAATCTTTTAAAAATTGGATTTAAATATATTTGTATTATTATTTTAGTTTTGTGCTTATATTTTTAAAACACTTGGTCTATTGTTTTACTATTTAATCTTCTATCTGGTTTTTATTGGCATCCTTTAACTCCTACCTGTTGCCCATACAGCAATTAATTATTTTACTTTATTTCTCTATTATTTTTTAAAGATTTTATTTATTTATTTGAGAAAGAGAGAGAGAGAGAGATGGTGAGAGAGAACATGAGCAGGGTGGGGGAGAAGGAGAATCAGACTCCTTGCTGAGCAGAAAGCCTGACTTGGGGCTCTATCCCAGGACCTTAGGCTGAATGCAGATGCTTAACTGATTGAGCCACCCAGGTGCAGCATTCTCTTTCCATTATTTCTACTTTATCATAATATATAATATTGTATATTGACCTTCCATTTTCATCCCTGCTGATGTTTTCATCTTAGATGTAGCTCAGTAGTTCCTGAGAATAATTTAGCCTACCTGTAGATACTCGGCAATATCTGGAGACATTTTTGGTTATGAAAGTGGGCAGAGGATGGCGTTGCTCTTGGCATCTAGTGAATATTGAATATAGGCTAGGGATGTTGCTAAATATCCCATAATTCACAGGGGAGTTCTTGAAACAAAAAATTACCCAGCCTAAAATGTCAATAGGCCCAAAGTTGAGAAACTGACAAACATTCTGTATTTTAAAGTGCTCACCATCAGACTTCTCACTGAAGTTTTAAAAGTCATATCCTTGAGGCTCCTGGGTGACTCAGTTAATAGAGTGTCTGACTCTTCATTTCAGCTCAGGTCATTATTTCAGAGTCCTGGGATGGAGCCTTGCATTGGGCTCTGCTCTTAGTGGGGAGTCTGCTTGAGGATTCTCTTTTTCCCTCTTCCTCTGCCCCTTCCCCCAACTTGTATGCTCTCTCTTTAAAATAAATAAATAAATCTTTAAAGAAAAAGTCATATCCTTAATAGGTAAAGCTTTTTCTTTGCAGACACTTCAAGAACGGTATATGAGTGCACAATTCAAGTTCTTGTATGTTGAAAACTGTTTCATGTCCTTAAATGCCTGCTTCAGTATATTTAGTTCTATTTAGAATGTCATTTTGCAGTTTCCTTCTGTTTTGTGATTGGGTTTTTTGTGGGGGAGTGGTATTTGCTTCTAAAATTGAGGTGTACTGACTTTTTTCAATACCACTGTATGGGTCTGTTGATTTTCTTGTTTAATTTTTGTGTGGTATTGAGTGTTTTATAAGAATATTAGTTCAACCACAACTCTTCTGTCAGATTCTTCAGTGGAGTTTTGTTTGATAGTAAAGGAGGGGTTGTGAGAGATGCATTTATGTGTATGTTTCCTTCTTTTTGTTAAGACTTTTCTCCAAGAGAGTCTATTTAGTATCTAAATCAGATGATATGGTGGTGTTTGCCTTAGCCCCACTACACACTTTTGTCAGGCTTTTCTTTTCTCATTAAATGATCTCCCTCACCTTCCCCTTTGTGTAGCCTTTCTCTTTGAAAGATTACCATTATTGACACTATTTCAGCTATTTCATTGATGTTGGAGACCTCTGCTGTGCCTTTTCAGATGGTAACTCTAGCTTCTATCATTTCTCAGTTCTCAGATTCCTCTGCACCCATTTTTTATACTGAACATTGGCCTGTTTCACTCTCCAGTTCTTTTCATTGACATATTTAGTTTTGTTTTGTTCATTAATTCTTCTTGGTTTCCCAACCAGAAACCCAGACTGTGAAAACGCATAAAGTCTCAGTATTTTCTATCTCAGTAATGAGTAGTATGGTGCCAGGAATATAGTAGGCATTCACTAAATAGTTACTGCTTAGTAAGTAATGGAAGCCTAATTTTGGTGAGGAAAGGAGAAAAACCTGTGCAGCAAAGCAAAGTCATCAAGTCAATGTGACTCCCCCTCCAGCTGTGTTTGACACATGTCCCATAGAAGCCAAACAGGGGAAGAGATGCTCAGGTCAAGCTGTGTGACAAAACACTAATGAATAGTGGGAGGAACAAATTTGTCAGCAATGTCTGTTCATACCACTTTTTCGTGTAATCACTACTGGAAAACAGAAAGCTGAGAGAAATACTTGCACTTTCGCCCAAAGATAAGGCAACAAGTCCAGCTTGCTCAGTTCCATGGTTTGGCATTGTCTGCCTGGTCCTAACCTTAATGTCTATGTGCAGATAAAGGAGCTGGCATAGTGGGGAAAGCCGAGATTTTAAAGTTCATCAACTTCAACTACTATCTTTATCAGTTTATTAGCAAGCAACTTAGTAACCACAAGTTGTATACCCTCCGACCTTGTCTGATCATCTGTAAAATGACAGGTTTTAATAAAGATCCTAGGATTGTTGGGAGGATTAAATGCCAGGAAGGTGGAAGAACAGTGTAGTCGACTCCCTGAATCTGGACCTGTAACTTTGGGCAAGTTACTGATCCTCCCCTGCTTTACCTCTTCATTTGTTACACAGAGGAGTTAATATTATTTACCTTGGAGGGCTTTCATGAAAATTAAATGGACCGATCCATGGACAGCAACTTAGGACAGTGCCTGGCACATAAGAAGACCTCAGTTAAGTTTTATTTTTGACTGTGATGATGCATCTTAAGCACACTGTCTGACACAAAATAGGTACTCATCGAACCCAGCTATCATGAACTCATTAATTAATAACTTATTAAGAAGATTGCTGTCCCTGACGACAATTCCTTTTTTAAAGGTTTATTTATTTATTTGAGAGAGAGAGAGAGAGCAAGTGCATGGCGGGGGTGGGGCGGGGAGGGTGGTGAGAGCGGGGAGGGGAGGGACAGAGAGAAAAGTGAGAGAATCTCTCGTAGACTCCATGCTGAGCATGGAGTTGGAAGTGGGGCTTAATCTCAGAACCCTCAGGTCATGACCTGAGCTGAAACCAAGAGTCAGATGCTTAACTGACTACATCACCCAGGTGCCCCACTGACAGCAATTATTTAGGGAGAAAATATTCTCCCTCTCTGAAGCACTGGAAAAGATACAGGGGACAGTGATTCTAATAGCCACAGAGTCTTTTCGCATGACCTTATTAATTACTCAGTTCTCTGGGCCTCCATTTATTTCAGCTTACAACTGAATGAAGTGATCAGGAGATGGTCTCAAAGCTTGCTTGCAAAACTGAAAATGTCCATGCTTCTAAACAGAATGTATGTGTGCTCACTTATACCTTGTGGAATAAGCCTGAGTTAGCCCAGGGCTGGAGCAGTAAGTCTCAAAGTACAGTGTTCAGACCAGTAGCACCAGCATTACCTGGGAACGTGTTAGAGAAGCAAATTATTGGACTCCATCTCCAACCTCCTAAACCAGAAACACTGGGGATGGGACCCAACACTTTCACTTTAGTAAACCCCCCAGTTGATTCTGATGCTTATTAAAGTCTATGGGACATTGAGCTGGAATATGAGAAGAAACTTAATGAAAAATAGGATCTTAGTAGTCAAAGAGACTCTAGGGAGAAGCAATGGTTCTCAATCCAGTTGTACATTAGAATTACCTAGGAAAAAGAATACCAAACACCAAAATTTGGCTCCAGCTCCAGAAACTCTGATTTGTTTCATGGGAAATGAGCCCCCGGAATCAGCTTCTTTAAGAACACCCCAGGTGATTCCTACTGAGGCCCACAGCTTGTTAAACAATCTCATTATGCAAATGAAAAGGGGATGATGCTCTGAGAAATTAGATTGATCACCAAAGTCACAGAACCAATATGAGCTCTAACTCAGGTGACCTAATCCTTTAGCGAGTCCTAAATCATGTTTATTTTGTTGTATTGTATTAATTAAGTTCTATAATCTCCCCCTTTTCATAAAATCAGAGTCAAAATATCCCAAGTATTTAGTTATCTGATATGTTTGCTCAAGGAATGTCCAAATCTTTCCATATTAGGAGGTTACTGATGTTTTGCTTCTCATTTTATCAGTGGTTGTCCAAATGTCTCCTTACACACACACACACACACACACACACACACACACACAAACCCCATCCAGAGTTCCAGTTTCCTATATAAACATGCATGTGAGCTAGTTCATATAGGATATCAAATATTCTCTTGTATATTAACATTTAACAGTATTATAGCAATGGAAAATTGAAAATAGCAAACTCCATATTGGCAAATTTCTAAGAAGAGTGTCTTACAGGGAAATATGAGAGAACCTATGATCAGTGGTTCCTGGGCATCTACTAGTTATTGATGGCTTTTGGAGTCACTATCTAACCAGGATAATTTTAAAAAGTGAATTAATAGCTCTGAAGGTACTTTTCTCTTAAAGGACCTAGAGGAAGACAATTTTTTATACTGCAAGGATGTTAAACTAGTACAGCCAGTGCTTTGCAGAAACTTGCTAAGTGAAATATGTGACAAGATATAGCAATATAGACTGTGCCTTTCAAACTGTTTATTCCTCAGAGGTTTTTATAGGTTCTACAGATTATTTAAACCTCCTTTTTATACTTTATTTCAAACTGTTTTAAAAGTTGAATTAAAAAGAAAATATGCACATTCAAATATGTCATGTAACATTGAAACATGACCTATGAATTAGCTTTATTTATTAGTTAGCTTTACAAGTACATGTTATAAAGTTGAATTTAGTTTATATTTGTAAGTGTAAAATATACTAATAAATATGATTTTATTTGTTTTATTTACTGGGAGTTTGTGTGCATTTCATTAAATACACATGATTCTATGTTTATGAATTTTACAAATCACTGGACTAGAAAAAGATAAATAGGAGTGCTTTAAAAAAATCAGAGCTACTGGCTAACATCTAGATAAAATAGCCAACTGGAAATTAGGTGTCTGAGGCATACTGACATGTACTGATTTATTTGGATGGATTACTAGATCAACTTTATGTTATGTGTGTATGTGAGTGTGTGTGTATGTGTGTGTGTGTGTGTTATGGATTTTACAAAACGTATATCCAGGATCTATATTAGAATTAAATTCCATAGAGCATTTTCTCTTTTCCTTTTTATAGGGTCCTGTGTTGGTGGTATTTTCCCACCACCCACCCTCAGAGTGGTCTATAAATGAAAAACTCATTAAAGTTGGTTAGGAAGGAAAATGATACTACCACCACCATCCCCATGGTAAGAAAGAAAGAATTAAAAGAAAGAGACCCTTTTACAAAATTTCTTTTTTTCTACAGGTAAAATCTATATTCAAAGACTGAAAGTCGAAATATGCTCATGAATAGTAAATCCATAATGGCAAAATTATGAATATTTAAGAAGCATTTCTACTCTTGTTTTTATTGTATTGCAGAATTCAACACCTATGATTTCCTACAGACTACAAAGAGCAATAGCCATTGCTTACATGAGCCACGGTTTGGTTTAAAAGGACCAAGTTCTGTGTAAGAGGTAAATTAACCATAGCTGATGTCCACTCTCACTTCTTGTGCTTACCATTGGCTCAGCCAGGCCCATATTTTAAGGTCTATAACTTTAGTCTTCTTTTAGGCAACCTCTGGGTTTCTACAATTGTGCCAACAATAAAGGAGGTGCTAAAGGAGAATGGTCTCTAATAGAAAAGCCCTGTTCTGTGCCCCTTCTTAGCCATGAAGGGTAATGGACAAGACAAATCTTTTCAAAGAATAAAACTGAGGCTGGCCAGGTTATTTCATCAATAAGCCTGTTTCCCTAGAAAGGAGGTTATGGTACCAGATATTGCTCTATATGTTCTGCTTTTTAACATGGGTATTTTTATTTTTTAATTTTTTAATTTTTTTTGAAAATAATTCTACTTTTATTGAAATGATTACATAGTATTTTTCTTTTTTAGTCCATTCATATGGTGAATTGTATTGATTGATTTTTGAGTGTTAAAACAATCTTGTATTTCTGAGATAAGCCCTATTTTGAAATTTTTTTTTATTGGAGTTCAATTTGCCAACATATAGCATAATACCCAGTGCTCATCCTGCCAAATGCCCCCCTCAGTGCCCATCACTCAGTCACCCCAACCCCCCACTCACTTCCCCTTCCACTGCCCTTTGCTTATTTCCCAGAGTTAGGTGTCTCTCATGTTTTGTCACCCTCACTGATATTTTCACTCATTTTCTCTCCTTTCCCTTTATTCCCTTTCACTAATTTTGTATATTCCCCAAATAAATGAGACCATATAATGATTGTCCTTTTCCGATTGACTTATTTCACTCCGCATAATATCCTCCAGGTCCCTCCACGTCATTTGTCGTTTCTGATGGCTGAGTAATATTCCATTGTATACATAAACCACAGCTTCTTTATCCATTCATCTTACGATGGACACCGAGGCTCCTTCCACAGTTTGGCTATTGTGGACATTGCTGCTATAAACATTCGGGGTGCAGGTGTCCCGGCATTTCACTGCTTCTGTATCTTTGGGGTAAATCCCCAGCAGTGCAATTGCTGGGTCATAGGGCAGATCTATTTTTAACTCTTTGAGGAACCTCCACACAGTTTTCCAGAGTGGCTGCACCAGCTCACATTCCCACCAACAGTGCAAGAGGGTCCCCTTTCTCCACATCCTCTCCAACATTTGTTGTTTCCTGCCTTGTTAATTTTCCCCATTCTCACTGGTGTGAGGTGGTATTTCATTGTGGTTTTGATGTGTATTTCCCTGATGGCCAGTGATGCGGAGCATTTTCTCATAACATGGGAATTTTTAATGTGATGATCTTTTTATATATCTTGTAAATTGGAAGAATTAAAGATCGTTGCAATTGTAGCTCAAAGATTGAAAAATTCTGAGGAATGTATATGAGATCTGATTACATTTGAAAATGAAATGTAGGGGCACCTGGATATCTCAGTGGGTAAAGCAGTTGACTCTTGATTTCAGCTCAGGTCATGATCTCAGGATCCTAGGATCAAGCCCCTCATCAGGCTTCATGGTCAGCATGGAGTCTGCTTGTCCCTCTCCCTCTACTCCTCCCTCTGCACACACTCTCTCTCAAAAATAATAGTAATAACAATAATAATAGTATCTTTAAAAAAAAGAAAATAAGATGTAGAAGGTGGACATGGTTTTGGCTTTTCTCTAGTGGAGAAGCTCAATTTGTGGTTGTATATTAAACACTGTATTATGATAAACAAGGACATTTTTCAAATTGTATGTATAGGAAACACACACAATGTACAAACATACACACACACATGCACGCACACACTGAGAAGAGATACAATATATTAGGTATATATTGGACTGGTTACAGGGCTTCCAATATATTCCCAGTGGCTATTTCCAGACTTCCTCCTTCTTCAAATAGGATCCTAATTCTCTGGCCATGGTGACTGATTTAGCAATGAGAGAGGTCAGGGAGCTATGAAAATGTCGATTCAAGGCTGTCATTTTTATTATTTATATTCCCACTGAGGACATTCACACTTGGTATCCCCCTTGAAATTCTCTTCTCTTGATTTTTTGCATGGTTGGCTGCTGCTAATCATTTACTTCTCAGTTCACACATCATCTCTTCAGAGAAGCCTGCCTTTATTTATTTATTTATTTATTTATTTATTTATTTATTTATTTATTTTTATTTATACAAATATTTGTTTGCCTATCAATTATACAAATCTCAAACTGTCTGCCCCACTGCCTAACCCCACTTCTGTATCACTTACTTTTGTTTATGTAAACCTTTTTCATTTTCTTTATTGCCTTTATCATTATTTCAAGATATGAACTTGTGTCACTCTCATCTTCTGTCCTTTCTCTCTGTATGTCTGTTCCCTCAAACTTTGAGCTCTGATGATACCATTCTCATGGACTCACAACTATAACTCCATAGTTACTATTTCAGTTTCAGCTCCCTCTTCTACACTATAATTTCATATTCTAAATTCCTAAAATAATTTGGCTATATATATTTTTCTGAAGCCATGTCAGATAGAAGCAATCAGTTTAAGTGTAATGTAATCTGAGGTCAGATGTACGCTCCTTGTTATGGAGGATAATCCTTTCCTCTTGCTTCATTTTCCTTAAGTAGCTGTTTTACACCAGAAAAGTGCTTTCAATGTGTGGTTCTTAGACCACCAGCATTAAATATTACCTAGGAATTCACAGGCCCCTCCCCAGACCTACTGAATCAGAAACTCTAAAAGTGCTTTAATAATCCATATTTCAATCCATGTTTTAATAAATTGTCTAGGACTTCCAGGTAACTGGAAGCAAAGGTGGTAGCCTACCTTCCTATCCTCCAATATTTCCTTCAGAAAACATATAGAATAATAAAAAGGGAAAGATAGGTTGACACCAAAACAATGTCTTTAGCAGAACTTAGAGACAGAGGATGTCCAAACTGCAAAATATCTGTAAAGAAAAATGACCAAATTTGGGTGTACTATTTCTCAGACTCCCACACCACCTGTCCTCCACAGTAGGGTTTTTGGCATGCAAAGAGAGGCTAAGAAAAACTGCAAAGAAGACAGAAAAGGGAAGACAGTGAAGGAGCTCTGGGCCAATCTCAACATACCACTAGAGAGCCTGAGTCTACTTTAAGTCTAAAATTACTAAAAAAAAAAAAATTATATAGGTGGATCAGAGCACAGATTATAAGGGAAGGACTTAAAAGTATGTGCAGTTTGAAGGTTCAGTCTTCAAATATAGACTCTGAGAGAGAGAATAAAAGAAAGACTCAACAAAACTTGGGGAAAAAGGAAGAAAAACAGCACCCTTTGATAAGAAGCAAAGCGTAAAAATGCAGAGTCCTAGAATTCAAAAGGTAACCACAAACAACAAGAAAACAAACAACCCAATTAAAAAATGGGTCAAATACTCTAACAGACACCTCACCAAAGAAGACATATAGATGGTAAATTAGCATATGAAATGATGCTTGATATCATATGTCATGAATGAAATGAAAATTAAAACAACAATGAAATACCACTATCCACCTATGGGAATGGTGAAAATTTGGAATACGGACAACACCAAATGCTGGTGAGGATATAGAGCAACAGGAACTCTCATTCACTGCTGTAGGGAATGCAAAATGGGGAGATACATTGGAAAAGAGTTTGGTGGTATCTTACAAAACTAAACCTGCTCTTACCATACAGTCTAGCAGTTGCACTCCTTGGTATTTACCCAAAGGAGGTGAAAACTTATGTCCACACCAAAACCTATACACACGATGTTTATGACAGCATTATCTATAGCTGCCCAAACTTGCAAGCAACCAAGATGCCCTTTGGTAGGTAAATGGATAAACAGTTTGGCACATCTGGACAATGGAATGTTATTCAGACTAAAAAGAAATGAGCTATTAAGGCATAAAGAGACATAGAGGGACCTTAAATGTGTATTACTAAATAAAAGAAGTCAAACTGAAAAGGCTACATACCGTATGACTCCAAATTATGTGACATTCTGAGGAAGGCAAAAGTATGGAGACAGTAAAATCAGTGGAGCACAAAGGATTTTAGATAGTGAAAATACTCTGTGTGATGTTATAGTGATGGATTCGTGATAATACATTGGTCCAAACCCATAGGCTGTACAATACCAGGAAGGAATCCTAACATAAACTGTGATATTTAGGTGATTATAATTTGTCAATGTAGATTCATCCTTTGTAAAAAAAAAAAAAAGCACTTTTCTGGTGAGTGATGTTAGTAATGGAGGAGGCTATGCATATAGGGGGGCAAAAGGTATATGAGTAATCTTTATATCTCCCTCCAGATTTTATTATAAACCTAAAACTTCTCTTAAAAAAATAGTATTAAGGAAAAACAGTATATGTGCCTGTGTGTGTGTGTGCGTGCACACACACACACACACACAACACACCTCTCACTTTCCCTCCTTTACATCCAAACAAAGATACATTAAAGTCTTTCAGAAGAGGAGTTGTTAAACTAGGACTCTTATAAAACATATAATACCACAATAAAAGCACTTGGTTTAGGCACTGAATAGGCTGTGTTGGAAAAATGTATAAGAAAAAGAATCAGCAAAATAGGGTATCGCCCCACACCTTACTACTATTCTGTGGAGAATCACGTTTAATGTTTTTACAATAAAAGCTTAGGAGGGATCCCACAAGCAGGAGAAAAACACTGAATTTGGTCAGTCGCTGTCTGTTGAGAGACCATTTTTTATGGGACTACATTTCTGCACATTGACCAACCTTTGTTCAAACTATCTTTTTAAAGATGTTTATATAGTGAACAGCCTTAGAAGATAGAGATGGTGTCTTCCTCTGGAACAAAAGGTAGGTTTAATTAAAGTCTTGAAAGGTAAAGAGAGTGCTTCCCTCAAGAACAAAGGGTAAACATGTTTATGCTCATTGTAGAGGATCAGGTTCCCAAAGCTCTGGGTTTCTCTCATGGAATGTAATCCACTGCTTGTGAAGATGTCATATATCCCTCTTTGCATCACCAAGTAGGAATAAGACATGGGTAACTAGAACCAATGCTATTACTTGGACTAGTGCTATTGCTGTGAGTATTAACTATCCTTGGTCTCTGATTTAGTGGTTTCATGTCTTCTGCTAGCATCTATGAAAATGTAGCAGGTTAACTTGTTAGCTAGTAAGTAAGATAACATTTCAGACCCTTAACAGTTATGGAGACATGCATCTATGCAATCATGACATTTAGGGCCACTATGGTCAGAATCTAGGTGATTCGTTAGAACTTTGGCTGATTCTCTTGATAGTAAAGAACACATAATGCTTGTGAAGAAAGAAAGGTAATAGTAAGATCATCTTATAGCTCAGCCCTTCTGCAGCCTTTTATGTAAACCTTAGATCTATTTGAAAATGACAGTAAAAAGTCTCAGAGTTCTTTGCAGTAGGACTTGGCAGCCATAGGGTTGTTTAGTTCCTTGGGGAGATTTCCCCAAAAGAGACAAAATCGTGTAGAAAACTATAGATAAGGCAGTGATTAATACTTGGGCTCTTATTTCCCCAAAAAGGGTTTCAATGCTGATGAAGGTGACCTAAACTGGAGAATGAGAAACTGTCCCAAAGGAATTCAAATACATTCTTATGATCAGCCCCATTGTCCTAGAAAACTCTCTTGTCCCTTGTATTGAAATCTGGCAAGAATTTACAGGATGTCACTATGACAATGAAGCAGCAAATGCTTGGGATTAAGATGGGCTCTTTAAAAAAAAAAAAAAAAGGTGCTACTACTACATTTAAAAAAAAATATAGGGCAGCCCGGGTTGCTCAGCGGTTTAGCGCCACCTTCAGCCCAGGGTGTGATCTTGGAGACCAAGATCAAGTACCACGTCAGGCTCCCTACATGGAGCCTGCTTCTCCCTCTGCCTGTGTCTCTGCCTCTCTCATAAATAAATAAATAAATAAATAAATAAATAAATAAATAAAATCTTTAAAAAAATTAAAAAATATAAACCCTTACATTAGTTGTCAGTTGATTTTCAACATGGATAAACAAGACAATTCAATTTTTAAAAGTGCTGGGACAACTGATATTCATGTGTAAAAAGAATGGAATTGGACCCTTTTCTTACACATAAAGAAAAATAACTCAAAATGGATCAAAACCTAAATGTATACACTAGAATTTTGAACTCTTAGAAGGAATTACAGTAGTAAATCTTCATGACCTTGGGCTAGGCAAAGATTTCTTTGCTAAGACATCACGAGAAAAAGGAAAAAAAGATAAATTGAATTTCATCAAAATTAAAATCTTCTGTGCTTCAAAGGGTACCACCAAGAAGATGCAGAAACCCACAGACGGGATAAAATATTTGCAAATTATATATCAATAAGGGATTTGGATCTAGATTGTATAGAGAATGTCTACAGCTCAATAATAAAAGGATAAATACTCCAATTAAAAAATGAGCAAAGGACATAAATGGATATTTCTCCAAAGAAGATACATAAGCATAAATAAGCACAGGCCATGATGCTCAATATCATTAGTCATTTGAAAATTGCAATTAAAACCAGAATGAGATAGGATATCACACACCTTAGGATGGCTATAATCGAAAAGACTGATAATAAGAAGGATTGGTAAAGATGCAGAGAAGTTAGAATCCTCATCTGTTGTTGGTGGGATGGTAAAACCACTGATTTGGTAAATAGTTTGGTAGCACCTTCAAGAGTTAAATATTAAGCTACCAAATGACTCAATACTTCCACACCTAGCCATAAATTCAAGAACATTGAAAATCTATGTCCACACAAAAACTAGTACATGAATGTTCATGGCAACCTTGCTCATAATAGCTAAAAAGTAGAAAAAAAACCTGAAATGTCCATCAGTTGATGAATGGGTAAATAAGACATGGTATTCATATGATGGAACATTTGGCCATAAAATGGAATAAAGTATTGACACATGGGAGAACACAGCTGAATCTTGCCAGGGGATAGAGAGAATGGGGGAATTGCTAACAAGGACAAAGTTTCCCTTTGGGATGATGGACTTACTTTGGAACTAGATGGCAGTGATAGATGCAACATTATGAATATACTAAAAACCCCTGAATCGTATACTTCAAAATGGTGAATTTTATGTTGTGTGAATTACACCTCCATACTAAAATACTGCAAAAAAAAAATATATGGCTGAACCTTGAAATCCTTATTGTAAGTGAAAGAACCCAGACACAAAAGGCCACACACCATATAATTCCGTTTACAGGGTTCTCTTGTATTCCGAAAGTCGCCTTTTTTTTTTTTTTTTTTTTGAAAGTCGGCTTTATGCCACAACACTTGTGTAAAATACCCTTGTTAGATTCTGTTTTTGGTAACTGAAAGAAATCTGAAGAGGATTTTCACTTTCATGAAATGGTAATTGCTTCTTTGCTTTAGGCCATTTTGGCTTACAAAAGTTTCATAGGAACCTTCTACTTTTGGATAGCAGGTGAAGCCTGCATAAGAAATGTCCAGAATAAGCAAATCCATAAAGACAGGAAATAGATTAGTGGTTGTCAGGTGCTGGGAGTGGGGGTGGTGGTAGTGGTGAATGGGTAGTGACTGCTAATGTGTCTGAGGACTTTTTTGAGGTGAAGAAAATGTTTCAAAATTGATTGTGGTGATGGTTGCACAACTCTACTAAATATATGAAAAAATCATTGAGTTGCATACTTTATAAAGATAAACTTTATGGCATGTGAATTATACATCAATAAAACTGTCATAAAAAGAACAAAAATTTTATCTGTTTAAGAAGTAGAAACTGATACAGTATCCGTAAATAAGGAAATTGTTTAATAAATGTTCATATCTTATCGATCAAAAAAAAAAGGTGCTACTATGCAAATCAAGCCCAAGTTCACAAAAACATAAACCCAAGGTCCTAGATAGGAGATAATGCTCCTATGGCTGCTGAGTCAAAGGGTTCCCAAAGCTGAAATAGATGGACTTTTAGTGGATAAAAAACATTGGAATTTCATTTGGTTGAGTCGCAAGCTGCCACCATATTTCTCAAAACTGAAAACAAACATACCTTGTGATTAGTGCCATCTAGACTTTCATACTCTACTCCAAACCCAGCTACTTTAAGGAGAAGATGATTAGAAGTAGGGCTGAGGTCTCTCTGTCCTCAATGACTATCAAAGGCCATATATAGCTATCCCTAACACGTCAGTGTGGTAAGGAACATCTGGGTGGACTGACTTAAACTCCTATTGTTCTGTTGATAAAGACATCCAAGTCACCATTCTACCCAATCTTGCCATTCTACACCATTCTACACCATTCTCCCAAGGGGGAAGGAGGGCGGAGGGTAGGGGGGAGGCAGCATTTCCCTGAATTCAACTCATGGGTTTTGGGAAAGATCAGTGGAAAAGAAATGCTGACATGACTGTATGGATGGGGCTTTGGGAGGAGTCAATGCACTCAGTGAATGCATTGGAACAACTGATGTGTTATGTGCTTTTCTCTGTCCCATAAATGACAGAGAGGATTAGTTTGACTAGGAGTTGTTGCACGTAGAGAGATACTCATACCTTTGGGGTCCCTTAAGTCTAAAGACTACTTTGAATTACAAGTCTTCATGACTTACAAATTTACTAATTGGAGCTTGCGGCAAAGGGAGCCAGCCTCTACCTGGAAACATTTTGGATATGTTGCCTCTGCTTTGAAAAGCAGCTATTAGCTGACTATTATTGGACTTTTGTCAAAAGCAAACCTTAACTCACAGAGAATTTGATATTCTACAGCCTGATGTTTCTATTTTGGATTAGATCAATTCACACTTGCTGACTGATAAGGTGGGAGGGGTCCAATTTTCAACTGGAAATGGCGTATTCAAGAATAGGGGGCCTGGCTCTACCAGTATCTTAGTTTTCATGAAAGAGTAACAGCCATTCCATTTGGGGGAAATTTCACTCCCAACTCCAGTGTCTGCAGCAAAGTCATTGGCTCAATGGGACTTTTGATTTTCTAAATGATCGGGCCCGATTGACAGATGGCTTGGCTAAGCTGGCCCTTGATGGCATCCACTGTGCTGCTGTACCAGCTGCTTAACAGGGAAAATGGATGTGGTTGTTCCACTTTAAACTCTTCCACTCCAGGGGACAGGACACGGGGTTGTTCTCATAGCCTTGGCCAATACTTGCCTTTATGAATTTGTTGTATTTTTACTGATTCTTGAGCTGTTGCCAGTGGTCTGGCTGTTTGGTCTGCCCCTTGGAAAACCAGAGGCAGACAGATTAAAGACACCCTTTGGGGCAAATTAAAGGCATCCTTTGGAGCAGATTAAAGGCACTTTGGGGCCTGCTGATTGAACCATCTGTGTCACTCACAAAGATGCTCATGGTAAGGACCTGTTCTCTGATAAGGCAACTGTAATCAAGCTGCTTCTACAGCCTGAACTACACAAATCACCAAATCTGCCTGGTTCTACCATCATACCATACATAGCAACACATTTACCACTGTAGACTGGGTGCAAAAGACTTTATGTTGCTGATTCAGGTAACTGTGTGGTTGTGTGGGAAAAATCAGCTGACCTGGGCCTCACCATGTGGCCTTTGAAACTAACTGTGTCATGTTTACAGCTTTTCAGAGAATTTTTAGGCTAAAAATGTGAAGCAGTAGTGTATATTTCATTGCAACAACCACTTGACAAAGGTTAATAGTAAAGATATTTGATGGACTTTCCACATTCCTGGCATACATAGTTATCTGCTATTATTGAGCTTGGGATGGCCTCCTTAAAAGTTGACTCAAAAAGATTTCTGACTCTACCTCCTTTACCTGCTCTATACTTTAGTAAGGCAGTTTGGTCCCTCATAAGTTCTCCCTAGAGAGGGATCATTTTCTTTTAGCTACTTTCTGGGTAATGATCAGTATGAATAAAATAGGAAATAGTATAGACATATTTTGAAAATTCGGGATTCTTCCATAACCATTCTTGGGCAAGATACTTCTTTTCCCTAATGAAAAAACCGATGTCAGCCCAGTTAGCACATCTTCTGAATGACAGTCCAACCAAAAGGTAACCTAGGAGACTGAAACTGAATTCTGGTTTAGGCCTTTAAATTCTCTTGTTTGGGTTGACAGGGTCCAAGAGCCTAAAAGTAATAAACACTTGGTCAAGTACATTGCTTGCTGAATTCCCATATGAAGGACCCTCTGGGCCAAAATTTGGGGACATAATAGATCTGTGTAAGATTTATAAACATTTTCTTTTCTTGTTTGCACTTGCCTCTTTTAGGCAAAAGTTCTGAGTGCATGTAGGGAACAAGTCATGTTACTGTGGCCGTGGAACGAGAACAGTCCTGGTACAGGGGAGGGAACATCTCAGACCCTGAGAGATATTGGAGGGGGGGCAAATATTAATGATCTCCATCTTTCAGAGTTGTCTCTGGAATTTTCTTCATAAAGAAAAACACCTGTTGCACTGCTCCCAAACTATTGTAAGTGCCTTAAATTTAATTGAGTGTTGAATCAGCCATTCCTGATGAGATAATCATGACTACAATTTGATCACATTTTCTCTTAAACTTACCAACAAGTCCATAGGAGACTGATGACAGCAGCGGATGGTCCCAGTTTAACTGCTCATCACTTTAGGATGTCTTCTCTACCCTGTTTTCAGTCACTCATTGTGGTGTGGTTAAACCTGACAGATTGATTGAATGGCTTTTGGATGTCCCTTCAAAAACACTTATTTTAATTGAACTGGTAAACCCAAACCTGCCATCTGACTGGGAGGCTATCCTGGAGGTATTGTCAACCTCTGCCATCAGACTGATATAGAGTCCACTTGGTAGGCCCTAATAATTGTTAACTCTTTTAAGTGGTACTATTTGTGCCTTCAAGATCGTAATTTTTGTGAGAAAGTCAGAGATTCAGTAACTTGCCACTCCAAAAATATGATGACTGGCACCTTATTGGTGATAAGAGACCTTCAAGTATTTAAGGAAACACCAAAAATAAGTCATGTAGCTCTTAGATGACTGGAAGATGTCTAAAGTAAAGCTACCATTAGATATCAAAAGGAAATTCTTGGAGAGACAACTGGCTCATTATTTACGCTAACTCTGTAGACAGTTAATGGTATGATACACAGTTATCCATAATGATAGGTGCCACTCAATTAGAAAAAAAAAGGTGATAAGACATTTGTCTCAATGACACAAACTTTACCCTAGAAAGCATTTAGTTTAGCTCCAAATCACTGATAAGAACAATTATGGGTTATGAGATTATTCTAGACTTCCTTTTTATGGGCCAAGGCACAGAATCTGGGAACATGCAAATATATCCTGTTGTACATTAATTAATGTCTTAGGTCAAGTGGAAAAGTCGATATAGAACCTTAAAGAGAAAGTCACTTGACTTTCTAAAGTAAACACTGATGGCTTATGTGGTTTGTTCAGCTGGCTGGATCTGGGATCCTGGGAGACATCGTTGAGGTTATGACTGAAGGTTGGTCTCATCCAGCTGCTTGGAGTCCTGTTAATAGTACCTTTATTAAATTCTGTATGAGACAAATTGAATGGATTTGGTCCCAGCCCCTGCTGGTCAGATTACTTAGAGTAGATATTGAAGTGAGAGACTCAGAAAATTCTCTAGAAGAGGTAATTTTTTAAGGTAATTTTTTAATGTTTAAGATAATTTTCTATGAGTCTCTTGTTTTTCTGTGCAACTTGGGAAGCAAGACATTGACTGGCCTTCATTCTAGACTTGCATAGCAAACATCCTTGGATGGTAGAGAGCGTGTTTCCCTCCACAGCAAAGGACATGATTACTTACAATCGTGGAAGATAAAGGTGAGGTCTCCTTCTGGAGCCAAAAGCAGGCATGATTTCTGACCATGATAAAAGATTCTAGTTCCCTAAGCTCAGGATGCCTTTCTTATAATGGAACCTATTGCGTGTGATGATTTCATTTGGACCTCTTTGTGTCAGTGTCTCAGAGAACCAGCATAAATGCTAACACTCTGGCACTTGCTGTTGCTATGAGTAATAAATGTCCTTTGTTTCTGACATAGAAGTTGTATGTTTTCTACCAGACAACCCACAAAACTGTGTTAGGATAACTTGGTAGCTTGCAAGCAGAATAAAATGTCAGAGAGGAGTTACATGTCAGAACTAGAAATAGTGCTGATCATACTAAAGATGCTGAGACTTTGTCAGGTATCTCTCTTGTTGGGGTGGGAGGAAGAAGAATTTTGGGGGCAACATAGAGCAAACCCCCAAAATTAATAGAAAGTTTTTGTCTACATTGGACTATCACATTAGGTGACAATGTGATCACTCATGAAGATCATTATGCCAGAAAAAATATGATGAAAGCAGCTCATTAAGGTCCATTAATCTGTTCGTATTTTGTAAAATGGATTATGAATCAATGAAACAAATTTAATTCAACTAACGTATTGAACACACACTGAGCACCTCCTATGTACAAAGCCACAATTGCTTTCTACAAATTTCTACAAATGATGCAGAGGTGAAAGAGATAAGAAAAAAAAAAGAGAGAGAGAAAGAAAGAGAAATGAGAGCTTATATAATTTGGTGGGGAAAATTTTGTATAAAATCATAGTACAAACTTGAATAAAATAAATTCAATATATTATATAACTATAGAGATGGACATCATAAAGGATTCAGAATTTTGGAGGAAGAAAGTCAGGTGACTTTGCTTTGTTTTAACGTGGCTCCATATGTGTGAGCTCCATATCCCAGTGAAAAGTTAATGAAGAATCCCTTTTCTGAAGTAGGTCAGAGCAGGGACCAGAGAGAGCATTCATTATAGAATCTACTCAACACTGAGAAGCCTTCATGGTACTGACCTGGGTTTATTCAATTTAAGTCTCAGAGTTGGAGTCACTCATCAGTCACCGAGCAGAACACTATTAGAGATGAGGAGAAAGCACAGATGATGGATTTAAGGAATGAGAATGTATATGAAGAAAAAACATCCTTCATCTTCTTACTTAGGGATCTGCTTCTGTGCTTAAGTTTATAGACAGGGAGAATCCAGAACCTAGATTCCTACTTATGTCTCCATGATTGCTCACAGCAGTACAAATGCATCTTAGAGTATGTCCTTCACTGGCATGCACCATGATGGCTTTTCTCAAGCACCTGGACATGTGCCTGCACAGAGGCAAAGTAAGCCTATGATAAAGTGATGTTTATTAAAGTTTATCCTTTTGAATAAAACACTTGAAGAGGTAGCTTTATTTGCTGGCAAATTTTAAGCTCAAAACATATAGTCTTACCTAGTAATACGCTCCTTTGGGATCACTTACAGGGTAGTTGTTAGAATTAACCAGAGTTAATATATGTGGAAAACACTTGGTACACAGTAAAATGGTAGGTGAATTTTAGAATTTATTTATTTGTTCATCTGACGCTTTGCTTCAGAAAGAAGTTAAGGGCTATTACTTATATGTCTATGAATAGCTGGGTATCATCTACCTTTTGGCTAAGAGTAAAGCAACTCAGATATCTTTAAACATTCATTCTGACTCTACCATCTTTCCCCAGAGTTCCTGTGCTAGGAAAGTTCTTTCCTTCATAGGGTAGGTGAGCCTTTGGGAAGACTAAAAGAAAATATATATTACATATATATTTACATAAACACTTGCTTTTTTCTCATTATACATTTCCACCTCAGAATATTTAGAAAGGGAAGGCAACTGGAAAAAAAAATGAAAATTATCCTCTGGGAAAGCAACTGTTAACAATATTGTACATGCTTCATATCTTTTTTCTAAAGATCATACACATTGTTTGAGAGCCTATTTTAAGTTGTTTTCAATTAATGCTTTATAAATATTTTCTCACGTTCATAATATTCTTCAGCACCATACTTCTTAAATAATAAATATTGCGTTGCACTCCATTTGGAGAATAGCATCATTAATTTATTTAACTATTGTTTTTTGTTTATATGGTGTAAAAATTTTCACTTAATGAAATAAACATATACCTACCACGATTGATAAGCCATTCTAATTGCTCAGATATTTACTTAAGAGAAATGAAACATCTGTCCATACAAAGAGTTATTATATATGAATATTTTGTAATACCTCAAACTTAGTGACCCAAATGTCCATTCACAGGTGAATGAATAAACAAAATATGGCACATACATACAATGCAATACTATTTAGCAAAACAAAAGAATGATCTAGTGACATGTAGTGACATGGATGAATCTCAAAATTATTGTGCAGACTAAAAGAATCCAGACAAAAAGTAATGTACTAATCATTCAATTTACCTAAGATTTCATAAAATACAAAGTGCTCTATAGTGATAGCAGTTGCCTGAGGACAAGAGTGAGGGAAGATTGGATTCCCAAGGGGCAAGAGAAACCTTTTGGAGGGGAGGGAAATGTCTAGTATCTTGATTGTTTCATGGGTAGAAACATGAATCAAAACTCATTGAGTTGTATACTTTAATTATATATTGTTTATCATACATAAATGATACCTCAGTAAAATAATTTAAAAACTACAGTTTGGTCTGAAAACAATGTGTTGATGACCCACTGAATCGTAAAAAATATTTTTACCAAACTCTTTTTTTTTTAACATATTTCTAGACTCTATTTTCCTGAGAAAAATAGTGTGAATTTTTTAGAGCTTTGGGCACATATCACGCAACAACCCTTGAAATAGATCTTAATATGCAGAGTCCCACTAGTAATAGAAATGCAGGTTCATTTTCTGACTGGGAAGTTACTTGTATCTTTACATTCCGTTATATTAGTATGAGTTAAACTCACTTTGTAGCCTATGTACAATTCCTTTTGGGTAAATTATCAGAGCAGAACCAATTCCTTCTCAAATTGGACTATGTCTGTTTCCAAGAATGAGTGCTTATGAAACAGAAGAGAAAGGATTCATTGGGAGGACTGTCTGTTATTCATCATTGGTCAGAACTTTGCCAGAGAGAAGCTTCTCAGAGTTATCTAGATTGCTTACTAAACTCCCCAGTCTTCTGGACACATCCATGTAACCATGGAGATCAGGATGGGAATTTCATGTGTGCTCAGTCAGGTGAAGAGGCTGAGAAGAAGGACCTGGGCTAAGGACCCAGCAGATCCCCACAGCACATGAAATTCCACCAGGCCCTCTCCACTGCTGACTTCACTAACATCCTAATGTATGAGGACCACTGAAATACAGACATCCTGTGGATCCTCAGCAGTGATACTTTTCTCTTCTTCTTTCTTTCTTTCTTTCTTTCTTTCTTTCTTTCTTTCTTTCTTTCTTTCTTTTCTTTCTTTCTTCTTTCTTTTTTTCTTTTCTTTCTTCTTTTTTTCTTTTCTTTCTTCTTTCTTTCTTCCTTTTTCTTTTCTTTCTCTTTCTTTCTTTCTTTCTTTCTTTCTTTCTTTCTTTCTTTCTTTCTTTCTTCTTTCTTTCTTTCTTTCTTTCTCTTTTTAAGAAGGTTTTACTTATTTATTTGCGCGCGGGAGAGAAAGAGAGCTAGCAAAAGTGGGGATGGGTGGGTAGAGAGAGGGAGAAGCAGGCTCCCCGTTGAGCAAAGAGCCCCATGAGGAGCTCAATTCCAATACCCCAGGATCATAATCTGAATCAAAGGCAGATGCTTATTCAATGGACCCACCCGGGTGCCCTGAGATACATTTCCTTTATTCCTACTGAATATATTTGTAACAAATATCAGTCTGTGTGATTTAATGGAAGGACCAGGTATTAGAACTTCAAATATGTGACTTAGGGCAAATTATTCATTTCTTGGAAGCTGGTTTGGGCAGAGAAATTTATCTTGCAAGGTTGTTTTGAGGAAAAATGAGATAACATATATAAAAATTTACAATGCCTAGTGCAATGCTAAATATTAGCTTCCTTCCCAATTTAAAAAAAAAAAGTGAACATGCATAAGTTCAATCTCCCCCCATAGATTTGTCACTGTATCTTATATACTATCTAATCTGCTTTTGGAAGGAAAACAACTATGAAAATGTTGTGTAAACTGTAGGATGCCATACACATCTGAAATGCCAGTTATCTCTGCTTTTAAATCCTATAACACCTGGATCACAGCACCTCTGAAACAAACAGAAAGTCTATAGTGGTTGATTGATAAAGAGTACAGAGACCCGATACTCAAATACTTCAACTGATGCCAGGATGCTAAACTACTATTTTTTTTCTTTTTTATGAAAAGAAAAGCCTGTGCTGACTCTGTCCGCTGGATAATTACCTTGAGGATGCCAGTGCCTGCTGTTGGCAGCAGTTTTGAGTCATTGTGAAGAACATGGAATGGAGCCAGGCAATTTAACTTAAGGAAGGAAAGTTTTTGATGAAATATACTCATAAAAGCATTAATGGCCATGGTTTCTAACAAAGGGGAGACTTCAAGAAAACTAGGTTGGAAAAAAAGCATTTTCTTACCCTTGATAACGAGGTCTATGTTGATAGCCCCTGTGAATTTGGAACAGCTGACCTGCTGTTAACAAAATGCTTACATGGACTGCAAAGCTGGGAAGAAAACCAGAGAGCCTGTTTCCTAAGGGGCAACGAGCATGCCGACACGCTCCCTCCAAACCTTATGACAGCTTGGGAAATCTCTGAAGTTACCTTGTATTTTTGGAAAGTGGGAAGCCAAAATAAATAAATAAATAAATAAATAAATAAATAAATAAATAAATAAATAAATCCTGGGAAACCATCCAAGTTTTAAAAACATCTTTTCTCTTCCTGGCCCTCCTGCTGTTATTTCAACTCTCTGCAAAGAAGGACAATCAATAGTTATTTTTAGATATTTAACACACCATGAGATTGGTAATTAACCAAGGCAATGTTTCTGAAAATAGTTTGCTTCTATATATGAAGGTAATATTTGCATGAGGGTTTTCCTCCCCTACAGCAAATGTTTGTTAAGCTCATTGCAGACATTTATCCCTGCCAGTCATGTACAAAGTCATGATTATCTGTCTTGCTGAAAATTGTTTCCTTACCTTGTATCCAACCCAATATAACAGGAGGAGAGGGGAGGGATCAAAAAATCTGAGCAAGTGGAGTACTAAGAGCAGGTGTCTGGAAGCACCAGATCATTGTTTTCCTCATTTGGAATAAAAAGATAAAAGATGAAATAAAACATAAAAGACCAAGAAATACATAGAGGAAAAAAGAGGTAATAGCTGGTAAGCTGTTCTGATGGCAGGTGAAAGAAAAAGAAGATAATGTTACAGGCCATTACATTTTGGAACAATACAAAAGAGGGAGCTCTCAAGAAAGAAAATCATGTTTATTTTATTCTAAACAAGCATGTAGGAAATAACAAAGATAATTATCCCGTATTTAATAAGCTGCAAGTTGATTCCTTGTTTCCATCTTCTTGAAGATACTATCTTTTTAAAAGTGTATTTGTCTCCCTCTAATATATGTGTGTGTGTGTATATATATATATATATATATATATTCCCATTAAGAGTGGGAGGTAGTCTCTCCACAAGTCTACATGTTCTCTGCCAGAGCCATACCATTTTCTTATAATTGTAAGATATGCTTCGGAAGCATGACATCCAGGGGAGAGAGATGCCAGGACATTAGCACATTGTGAACATCTGACCTCTGATTTGGGGAAATGATGAAAAATTAATGGGTGCAGATGTGCTTATCCTGCAGCAGACAGATGTTCTCTTTACACACCATTTAGAATCCCCTGGTGTGTTTGACTACAGGATGATGAATACAATAACTGAATGATGTGGGGATCAGCAAAAGTGCTGGAAAAACCTAAATTTATGCTACAGGATGGCCACAGTGTTCTCCACCAATGGGCAATGTTAAAACTGAGAGAATGCTGTCAGGATGGAGGTGGCTTCACCTGGGGCAGATGTGACACTCAAACTGACTCATATACTGCCACTCATACACCGGCCTCATCAGAGGATAAAGTAAGGACATACAGCTCTCAATCTAAACTCAGCATGCAAAGCTCAGCGCCTTATATATAGATGGACTCAAATCACTGCCTCATCCAAGAATACGGATCATATCCAGGACTGCCTGTAACAGAGTTATTCCCTAGGCTTCATTAATTTCTGTGCCTCCTTTGATATGGCACCAACACACTGAAGTTTGAATTGAGGAGGTGATCCTTAAAAGTGGCTTTATCATTTCACCTCACTGCTCGAAAGCGTTCAGTTGTCTCTCATTGCCGAAGACATTTAAAAGTGACTCATACTTTATCCAAATGGAGCACTCTTACATGGTAAGATAGACTACTTATAATGTCTCTGAAGAAGTTTTAGAAAAACCAAAGCTTGGAAAATTGTAACTACATGTAAAGGTGAAATAAAGAAAATAAAGATAGCCATCTGAAGAACAGAAAGCTTGCTGGTGGGGAGAATAATAGTTTTTAGGTCCTCTACTAAAACTGGATAACAATATAGATGCTTACATTAAGCAACACAGGAAATTGGGTCGAAGTAGAAATGTCATGACTACTTTCAAACCCAAAAATGGTATAAAAACAATATAATAATCCACTTCCTCTAAAATAGGACAAACATCCCTCTAACAGGAAATGTTTAGAGCCAAACTGTCTAAAGAGAGACAAGTGGAATGGTTCGAACACAGGAGAGTCCTTCCAGAAATGAAATCTCCGGAGACTACAAGGGAACAAGGGCATCTAGCAAAGCCTGCTTTGTAGTTACTTCTTCAATTTCCTCTCAGATTAAAAAAACGAAAGTTTTCCCTACTTTCACAACTCTTGCCAATATATCTTCACATCCTCCTGTATTTCTACTCAGCTGTTAGACTAATCTGCAATTATCTAGTTTATTTCATTTGGTCACTATCATAGAGTCTCTTTCTCATAACAATGTATGATCCTTGAGGGGAGAGACCTGGCCATTTCTCCCCACCTAAAATGCCTGTGTGCTATATAGTAGGTGCTCAATAAATATTAGCAGAGCAATAAAACTACACAATTGGTCACTGAAGTGGTAGGGGAAATTAGATACAAGGGGATGAGAAAATAGAATCCTCTCTTTCTCTTAGCATCTGAACTATTTATGTCAGAAAATGCTTTCTGGAATTACTTCAATTTTCTGCTTTTTGCGATGAGATGGAAGGTGGATGGCAGCTAAGTTTCCCCTGATTGAAAACTCAGGCACTGCATAGGCTACTCCTTCCTCAGGTTTCTTGAAGATCATTAGGTACCTCCTGGCCTGATCCTTTTTGCTCGAGGAGTTGGCTGCCTTTCCTGAAATTATTATTTTTTTCCTCTTCTATTATGCTTGTTCGATGTGGCACTTATACTTTAATGCCTTCTAGATAAAATGATCTCTGTTGGTCTGCACTTCTCATGCCTGGAGAAAGTTTTACTGCTTCATAAAATCCTGTAATGCCCCAGTGTTTAAAAAAGATCTATCACTCTATCAGTGGGTCTTTACGGGCTATGTGTACTTTTTTTTTTTTCTTTTTTGCAATGCAAGGTTGGTTTCTTGAAGCAAAAAAAGGGACAGAGATAAATGGATCTGTGTGTGCTAACGAATGTCAAGAATTCGGCTCAATGTATGCCGAGGTGAGACTAACTAGCTAAAGCAAATCATGAAATATCTCAGATGCAATTGCATTAAAGCATCAGGAAGGAATTATAATAGAAGATTTCCCCTTCCTAAGTGGTTATGGGAAGATGACTGTTTATTCACTGGTTTGGGCTACAGAGTCGTGATGGTTACAGCTTCTTCCCTTTCTGACAGACGCTCAGAGGCCTGATGCCTGTTGTGTTTAGTTTGTGGGCAGGGGACATTGGGCATGACCTTCCTCCTGCCACCTGCTTCACACCAATCATCTCTGTGTACCTTAAAAAATCTTTTAAGGGTATATTTTCAAGACGTAAGCTAAAGGGAGATCTGTTGGATTTCAGGCATGAGATGTAGCTCTCTAATCTGTTGGTTTAGGACTGGCCGATTTTTGTGAAGGATATGGATACGCATGGGTGCACATCTGTATGTACACAGGCTTGTGTGCGTGATTGCTCACCTAGACATGTGGCACTGGGGCTATGCCTGTATGTGTGGAGGTGACCCTGACTGGCCGGTTAGAAAGGTGTGTATGCCAGAGGGTTAGGAGTTCTAAGTTCTTCCCTCTGCAGGGCTGTGGGGTCACTGCCTTGGTGTGTGGGTGTGTACAGTCAGTCTCCCACGGTCCCAGGTGTCTGCAGTGAGAAGATGAAGATAGCATCACTTGCCCCATTGCCAGGTGGAGGGAATGACCTGATCACCTGTTGCTGGGTACTGGGCCAACCAGGCATGCAACTCCACGGCCCATCCCTCTGCCAAATTAGCCACGCCTCTCCCCATCTCCCGTTCCTGGTGCATCGAACCTTGGGCTCAGAAGCTGTCAGGGAGTAAATGAGCATCTGTTTCCGCCCTGCTGAACAGTTCCTTGTGTTAGGCTCAGAACGTATTTGCTAAGTAGTTTATTTATGCTCTGTGCTTTGATAACAACGATGATGAATAAAGATAGCGATAGTAACCGGAAATGGGAGCTGATGCAGGAGGACTTGGATAATTCAAAGCAAATAATGCAAACAAATAACAGAAAGCTGGCAAGCTGGGAACAGGCAGCCGCTCCACCAATGCGCCCTTGAAATCTGCTCCACTGCACAAACTTTCTGCGTCTCTGCAGCTGGACAACAATGTATGGAGCAAATAAATATGGAGCAACCAACTGCTGGTCCTCCCCAACCCGGGGAGCGGGGGAGATCAACACCACAAGGCATAACATGCAAAAACCTGCCAAGGAAGAGTTTATTTTTGACCTTTAAAAAGATGTGATTTTAAAAGGGAGAGAGAAGGAGTGGCCTGTTGGTATGGAGATGGTTGGAAGGCCCCCTCTCCTTCCCAATGCAACCCAGGAAAGAAAGGCCCTCTGAAAACACGGGGGGGCCTGGGCAGAAGGCAGCGGCAAGGAGGGGGCGGGGTGGGGGATGTGTGAAGAAAGGCAGATTCTGCTCACACAGCTGCTGCACCCCTTGAGTTATATGACCTTGCTCTTTCAGTCTTTGTTTCGTGTGCTGGGATGAAGAAACGTCTGTGTCAGGGAGGAGAGGATAAGGAAAGGTTATCTTATGGACTTCTCAGGGTTATTGTATTGAGCAAGATGTCGCATGTGTAAGGGCTTTGTGAACGGAGTTCTGCTGTACCAGCCAGTCATTAATCATGAGGCAGGAGAAGGGTCGGCTCAGATAGCAGGGCCTCGACACAGGATGCTCATGGGAAGAGTCACATGTGTGTATGTGGGGCTACTCAGTCCTGTGCTGCTTGCCCACAGCTCTCCCTACCCCTCAAAGCACTGGCATAAAGCAGGACCCGAGCAGAAAGGTACCTCTTGTCACTATTTTTAATATTGTTAGCATTGCAATTCTAATAAATACCATGTAACCGCCCCAAAACACCATCAGACCCCAGCTGAGGGTCACTCCGCAGTATTACAGAACCAATGACTTTGGCATAAAAACATTAATTTACAGGCCACTAGAGGTCCAATGCAACCATGGATAATGTGAAACCAAAAAACAAATACTTCTATCTTTACACCAAATCATTTGGGTGTGAGAGGGCTTCTCTTCACCTGTGTGAATGTGTTCAATTCTGGGTGCTCTATGTCAAAGAAGATATGACCAAACCAGAAGGTCAATCCTTGCCTGAGGACCACCTGTCACAGAGAAGGATCAGAAATCTTTAGTCCTGAGTGTGAATCAATAAGTGCTGAGCCTGGCATCCTGTTACAATAGGTCTGATTGCTCTGCAGCCTGAGTAGAATCTTTCTAGGGATGGCCCTTCCCTCCACCCTGGAGGAATTCAATCTATATGCCTGGTTTTCTGTCTCAGCTCTGGGTTCCTGTGCTGGCTCCCTTGAGGGACTGGAGGCTGGTTGAGTTCTTTGATTTGCACCCCTCCCTCTTTCCCTCTCAGCAAGGGGGAGATCCTGCTCACAGTACCTTCATCTTAGTTAGGGATCCAGCTTCATTCAAACAATTCTCCATCTAACAGGGATCCTGTTCTGGAATTTGATTTTTTTTTCTTGAATTCTTGATGAGCAAACTCAAAAAAAACTTGGTTGCTTAAAAACTTCAAGAGAATGTTTTACTGTTTCTAATGTGGGGGCTTGTTTTTTTTCTGTATACCTGAATAAAAACTCATATATTATAAAAACAGCAATAACAATGACAAAAACTCATGTATTATAATTTCCCCCAAACAAAGGCTGCTAAAATAATGATGTCTAAGAATTCTGATCCTAAAGGAGAGAGAAAATTGGCCTGGGGAAGATCATGTTGGATCATGGGGAAAAGCTTATTAATGTAGGCTGAAGGATAAGGAGGAAAATTCACATAGCTCCAATTGTCCTTCTGGCCCATTGGACTGACTTGGGAGCTATATGATTAAGAGACAAGGTCTGTTAATTGTAAAATAGCTTTGGGACCATCAGAGGCTATATCCCTGTTTCATGTGTTGTAGCTCTCATTATGGTCAGCCTGAGCAGTGTGGCAAGGAGACTTCATGGATGTGACAAGTGGAAGCCGGAGTAGAAAAGGGCATATGTCATGTGGTGCTTATGGCCAAATGATTGGTCTTTGGGCACATGTGAAGTGCCACTTTGGAAACTGTTGGAAAAGAAAAACCCTAATGACACTTACTGGAGAGGACAAATGTCATGCTATTATGCATTTGGAGGTTATTGGGCCAAGAGAGCTTGAGTAGGACTTGAGCCACAGTTCTGTCACCTATCTGAAGAAGCAAGATCACTGTCATTCAGTGAATCCTGTGCTCATTAGATAGGACAGTTTGATCGTCACCACCAATTTTTACCTACCTGGAGACTGCTGTGGACATTCGTTGGGCCTGCTAATGAGCACTTCTATGGGATTATTCCTTGAACTATAAAGAAATTTAGTCCCTTTTCTGGGGTCAAAAACTATAGATTCATGAGATGAAGAAATTTGGTGAGAGAATCTGAAACGCTCAAGAGAGTGTAGGTTTGGGGGCTGCCACTTGAAAGGAGAGACATGCTGAAGAGTCTTAAGTATAGAAAGATAAGGCAAAAGGTGATAGAATAACATATTCATGAGAAAGCAAAGTGTCTACACAATAGACATGTTTATCATGCACAGGATGAAAGAGTTACGGGTCTTTATTTGAAAGTCCCAAGAAGGCAAATAAGGGAAAATAGTAAGTATTGTGTTAGCATGTTGTTATAGGAAGTAAGAAATAATTTGCCAAACCTTTTATAGAGCTTTTAGACATTATTTTTTTTTTGCCGGTTTTGAAAATAAATTTAAGAAATTTTAATTAAATTTAAATAAATTTAAGAAATGTATAAGTTTATGACCAGGGGGTGTCCTTAACATCTCAGATAGATGCCATGGCAGATGACCATTTTCCCTCCACAAGATGGATCATCTTACACATAGTCTTGGTGCCTGATGCCATCATCTTAGGTATAATATTGGTTGGGTAGAAAGAATCAGAGTTGGCATTTACAAATGTTTTAGCTGTTTTCAGCTCTACTTGTATAACCAAAGAACTTGATCAGAATCTTTCCAATTGCAAAATAATTAATTTTTTTTTTCTAAATCAGTAACATTTTTTGAAACAAGGCCCCATAGAGTTAAGCAAAAACATATTGGTCACATTAATTCAACTGCTTAATTCCTCCAATATCTTCCTAAATTTTCTAGAAACAAACATGTTTAGTATATTTTTATAATGTTGGAACTTCAAGCCAGTGTGCATCTATTGATCTACTATCTTCCAGGCCTATGGCAGGTGCTAGAAATACACTGCTGAATAAGACAGGGCCCCTACCCTTAGGACAGTTAGAGCCTTTGACTCTAGGGAAAATGCTCAGAACTGTTTTTATGCCCCCAAATGAGCTTTCTGTTGTTCTCTTAAGAGATCTAGAAATACATAGTTGACATTATAGGCTGTTTTTTAAAAGATTTTATTTATTTATTCACGAGGAGCACAGAGAGAGAGGCAGAGATGCAGGCAGAGGGAGAAGCAGGCTCCTCGCAGGAAGCCCGATGCAGAACTTGATCCCGGGACCCTGGAAACACACCCTGAGCTGAAGGCAGACACCCAACCACTGAGCCACCTCGGTGTCCCAACATTATAGGCTCTTGAGACAATTTTATTAAATGCTTTCTTTTTTTTTTTTTTTTTTTTTTTTATATTTTTTTTTATTATTTTTTTTTATATTTTTTTTATTAAATGCTTTCACCTCCAATTCCTTGTCTACTCTTTCAGAAAGGCTTATACCATTGCCTTAGGAGATCTTTACAGTCAGAAGACCTGAATTGCTATCATTGCTGCTTAAGCATGTCAGTTGAACTGTATTTATGTCTGGAGTGGGGCAAAATAGAGAGAATTTAAGATGTGGGCCAGCAGAGGGGATAAGAAAAAAGGTTCTTTGTCAGAGAAGGAAAGAATGAAGAAAGGAGAAAAGAAAGAGACAAGCAAGCTAGATATTCTGTATGCTGTACAGTTTCTGGGGGCTGGCAGCATTTAATGAGAACAAACTTCAGAACTTTCTATTCTTAGCAAAAGTCAATTTAGACGCTGACCCTAAAATTGAAGATCTGTCTAAATTAGAGAAGCAATCTAACATCATGACTAAGAAATACAATGTTGGTACTGTTAAATTAGTATCTAATATGTTGTGACAAGTATCCTATGATCATACTTGTATGTGGACTCTCTAAGAAAAAAAAAAAAACAACACACCAAGTTCACAACATGGAGAACAGATCAGTGGTTGCCAGAGGCAGGGAGTTGGGGTGGGATTGACAAAATGGGAGAAGTGAGTCAAAAGCTACAAACACAGTTATGCAATAAATAAGTCATGAGGATGTACTGCACAACATGGTGGCTATAGTTAGTAATATTGTACTGTATATTTGAAAGTTGCCGAGAGTTTATATTAAAATTTCTTATCATGAGAAAAAAATGTATAACTATGTATGGTGGCAAATGTTAACTAGATTTACTCCAGTATATCTGTATGAGGAGGCCAAGAGGACGTGACGCCCAATTGACCTTTGAGCTGGACCTGGGCAGTTGGATGCGCTTCATCCCCTTCCCTGTACTCTCTTTCTTCCACTGGGAGCCATTTCCAAGAAGCAATGGTTGTTGAGAACCTTTGAATCTATACATGACTGAACTTTTTAAAGATTCTGGAGGGCCGATATGGAGATATACTTCTGAAGTGGCTTGCTTTCCTTTGATTTCTCCTTGCCCCCTGTGGGAGCCAATTTGTGAACCAACCTGATCATTTTGCAGTGTATTCAAATATCAAATCATTATGTTGTAAACTAATATATATATGAAACTAATAGAATTTTTCATGTCAATAATCCCTCAAAAAATAACCTATTAGTGTCAATAAAAAATTAAGTAACACTGTGAATTCATTTCAGAATTTCAAGTATGAAAGCAGGGAATGTATATTTACCACTGAGACTAGCTCACATAAAAGGAAGTTCTGCCAAGTTTCTAGTAAAAATGAGTTAATCCTGAATCCCACTTAAGATTTGTGAGGTCTCTGAATAATGTATATTGGACTTTAATAAAATTGAACCAGATTTTTATTAGATATTCTTATATGATAAACAGTAAAATTATTATTAACACAAGAGGAGAATGGTAAAATTGGGAAATGATCAGAGATAGGACTGTTAATTAACCATTCCTAGGATCTTTGCACTAGTTCCAATATGTAAATTATTGAGACAATAGCTTAGAATCCCCATTGTTTCTAAGGCTGTAATAAATTTAGCCAAGAGAGGAAGAAGGTGAGTTTCTGCAATTAGCATTGTATAGCTTGGAAGGAAATGGGCTAGCCATAGAAAGTATTTTCTAGATAACTGGAGGGGCATTCATATTTTTATCACAAGGAGTAATTCCTAGAGCCTCTACCAGCCCTAAAATTCAAAATGTACTTCCTTAAAATATATAGCCAGTTAATGAAAAAACTCCTTAGAAGCAGCTCAGTGCCTTTTCCATTTTATCTGGCTGCTCGTTCTTCCCCACACCTCCCAGTCTGGGTGCATAAGACTTACCTATACATGCTGAATATTAGAAACCACTTAAGATCCAGTTATAGATGGCTGAAAATCAGTTTGGGGCCAGCTCTGTGTCAGTAATAGGAAATTTTGACATGTCACACATGTAACCCATTTTATCTGTTTTGAAAGAAGGATGAAGATGGATTCTGTGCAAAACAAGAATTGGGGCATCTTGTTTTGATGTAATGTCATAATCTCTCTTATTCCTTTTTCTGGGACCACTTCAGAGGAAGAGTGGCAATGGTCAGGGCAGATGTGTGAATACCTATGCTTTGGATTTAGGTTAGTTTGTATAGGTTTGAACTTCAAACTTGATGCTAATATGTGAAGGACATTGAACAACTTGCTTAAGGTATTAGGGCCTCGGCTTACATATCTCTGAATGAGGTTCAGAGCATCAGCCTTATAGGAATAGTATGAAGATTAAATGACATAGCCTATGGGATATACTTGGGATATACTCTGGGATGCACTTGGATAAATGACTGACTCACTGAGTAAACATTCAACAAATGATAGCTCCTATGTTGTCTAATGTGAAACATATATTAATTGCCTGGAGACTTTCTTTTTTTTAACAACTGGCTGAGTTCTGTTTTGGTTTTGGGCAAGGATTATCATAGAGCAAAACCAATTTTAATACGTATATTCTTCCAATCATTTGTACCATAAGCTAATTTATGAAAAGGATAGGAATGTGGATGGGACCCAGAGGATGGCTTCACCAGCTTTGTCACTAAATACAATGTGAGAACAATCATGCCTCACCCAGCAGGCACCTGGGATGCAGGCCAGAAATCACCAATGTGTGCCAGAGCTGGCTGAAAGGGTTCAATCAACATTAATCCTTAAATATTACTTACAGAGTTTATGGGGAAGAAAATGTGATTAATCCATACAAAAAGAAAAAAAAAATAACCCTATTTCTCAACTGAGGGGGAAAATTCCTTTGAGCATAAACAGATTGCACTATTTATACATGAAATATTTTCTGCATCTATAAACTTACCATGCTTAAGTATTCTAATTAATCGTGGTGGTTGCCAGGGAAACCAAACTAACTCAATTATAGGTCTGCAGGAAGGTACAGTGTATTTATGACTACGAAGCAGGTACTTTTTGCACAAAAACTAAAGCTGAACAGATGCTTAAAGATTTTAAATGTTTTAGAGAACATGGCGTTATCTGGATGGATTTCCTAAAAGAATGTCTTGATTTTCTTTCTTCACCACAACTTGGTTTGGTGACATGGACCATCAATGTGATAGATTAAGAGGAAGTAATTAGGAACATAATCAGTAATAAAACCACAGGAAATGACTGAATTAGGAGGCTGTGATTCCCACTGAAAGACTCTTAATTCTGTGTATCATTTGTGGTTTGGCTATCTTCTTCTCTAAATACCTGAGGTCCAAAGAGTACAAGAAATAAGAGGGAAGCAGCTGGCAGTGAAAATAATAATAAACATAGAACCAATGAATTTGGTTGAAGTAAATTGAGGGAAATTGATGACATTTGACTAGAAGATCCAGGAATATTCACATTTTCCCTTCTAACAACCTATTATCCCATGAAATTCCTCAAAAAGGTGTGTACAAAGAACAAGTATCAAATGAAATTAATGGAGAATGAGGAGGCATGTTCAATCAGGCTTCAGAAAGTTTCTACCATGCTGTACTCATTAAGTAAAGGTATTATAATTTCTTAAAAGTATTTATTTATTTATTTTAGAGAAAGAAAGCACATCATGGGGGAGGCGCAGAGGGAGAGGGAGGAAGAATCCTCAAGCAGACTCCCTGCTGAGCACAAAGCCCAGCACAGGGCTTGAGCTGATGGCCACTTAACCTACTGTGCCACCCAGGTGCTCCACAGTTATTATAATTTTTAAAGCCTATTTTTTATTTTTATAACTAAGATGTCCCAGTATTTCCTCACTCATTATTAAATAATTCGAGTTTTAAAAATATGCAAGTTATGTCATCATTGTCCAGATATCATCTTATTTATCATACAAACAGAGCATAATGCTTTTCTGAGGCCTAGACTGACCATCTATCCATCCATCCATCTGTCCATCTGTCCCTATACCCATCCATCCAACCATTTATTCAGTTAAAAATTATTTATTCAGTTCCCACTCTGTGCTTTGCTATATGCTAGAACTTGGGAATATAATAATAAATAGAATTTCTGCCCTTAGTGAATTTATGACAAGAGAGGCAACTGACTGATAATTGTAAAAACAATGTTTTATAAATTATGACTTTATGAACTCTTGAAAAAGCTTGACAGGAACTCAAAATGCCATTCTATCTCCATAAAAAATCCGTTCTTTGGGTAAATTGTCACTTTTATCAGTAATTTCATTATCTCCAGTAATGCTTGTTTTCAAGTCTACATTTTTGTGCTATTGATCTGTTGGACAGTTGATTTGCAACAAACTCCTCTGCTACCAGAAGTGGAAACTCTTCATTATATAATTTTCATTTTCCTGAATTTCCACATTTATTTGGGCTTCACTGACAGTTCAGGATCATGTACATTTTTTTTTCCTAATGCCCTCCATCTTGTGTATTTTCTTTCAGCAAAGCATAACTTCTGTTATGTTTTTCTTTTCATCAAAATTTGTCATTCATTGATTTGTTGGCAAAAGCATCTTTTTAAATCTTTTTCAAGCCCCTACTAAGGTGACTTTTTGATCATCTCCATAGTGAGCTAGGTCATTAAAAAGTTGGGTACTAGCTTTTATGTGGACATATCTTATTCAAAATCATTTGACAATTATTATATTTCCTTTGGGTCTTTAAACCGTGTTTATTCTAGAACATGTTAACTATTCCACTGCTTCCACTCTAGCAGATCATTGCAGGCTGTGGAAGGCCATCCTTGACAAATGAGTGAATCTACCTAGTTGCAGGACAATTTTCCATTTTGCAGCTGCCTCACTTGAAAAACAAATGAATTGTCAGTAGAGAAAGGAAAAAATGAGCTTTAGCAACTTCTTGGCACTGACTCTCTGGATCTCAGAAGGGTTTTTTTGGTGAATCTTCCTAAAGGGAGAGAGATAAAAAGGAATCTTAGACTTTTCTAGCATCTTGTAAGACAACAGGAATGCCTATGAGATGCTCCTTGTTCAAGAACAATATCCAGAAAGGAGATGATATTCTGTGCAGCTTGACCAACCTGGCTTGACAGCACATCACACAGTGCCTTTGACAGCACCACGCATTGGAAAATGGAATTGCAACTATCAGGCATCAAGTTATGTGTTAACATTTAGTTATAAAGGCCATGTCATGCCCTCAGAGATGCAGCAGGAGTATTAGGCCTGACATTTTGAATTTCAAATGCAAATTGGAAAATCCAACCCAAACTAGGAAAAGTCAATGCTTGTAAATGGACTAAGTTCAGTATTCAGAAGTGGCTTATCGGTGAGAGTAGTCAAGTCTCCCAAAAGCTCTTGTTTTACTTTGTCAGCCACATAACTAAAGAAAAATTTCAATTAATACATCTGAGTAATATCTGAAGAGTACCACCTGAGCATTTTATTTGCTAAAGAGACTACTGGTCAGTTGTGTCTAAATGAAACAAGTAAACTATATTAATCTAACTTGTCCCACAACTAGATCATTGCACAGATTTTTTGTTTCTTTTTTTTTTTTTTTGAACTACTGGCATTCAAAATTTCCCAATAATGGTACCCATGGTAATAGATTTATGTTTTCCAAAGCTCTTAGGTTAACTTGTTATCACTATTTTTCAGAGTAGTTAAATGACCTGCCCATTTTGAGAAAGCAATAGAATTGGGGCAAGCAACTATCTGTCTGGTATCCATTTCACTGCTTTAGTTCCCACTTCAGCACACTGTACAACTACATGCCACATACAAAATAGTTATGATGGGAAATGGAGAAAACACAGAGTTTAGTTGAAATAAGTCCATTTTCTTTTGTTTAATAAGCACAGGTGTGTCTGTAGGAGGTAAGTGTTGGTAAATAAATGTATGGCTTTCAAGTGGGCCCTAGTGTTCTCAGTGTCCTTTCTAAAACACAAATTTGATGAAGTTCCTTTCCTGACACCTTTAGGGGCTTTCCATTGCCTAGGATAAAGTTCAACTTCCACTGCACAGGTTATTACTGCTGGGCCCCTCCCTTCTCTTTTTGTAGTTCTTTGAATGGTCCATGCTCTCTTCACATCTGGGTCTGTAAATTTGTTGGCCTTTCTATTTAGAAAACGTTATTTCTCTTTCGCCCTTTGCCTGGCTAATTCCTTCTTGTTTATCTGGTTTTAGCTGTTGTCATTTCCTCCAAGAAACATTTGGTGTGTCCCAGTTCTAAATTAGATTCACCTCCTATGTTCTTAGGCACCCAGTACTTCTTTTATTATAAACATTATAAAAGGTACTGAAACTGCCTATTTGTTGGTCTTTATTATCCATTATTCCCTATGCACCATGTGTGTAAGATCTATATCTATCTTGTTCTTCATTTTATTTCTGGCATTGACACCCAGCCTAGCAGATAGCAGACACTCTATATATCGGAGGAATTAATGAATAAAAAGCCTTCTGACACTTTAAGAAAGACCTTCAATGGGCAAAGATCTTCACAAGGACAAATGTCACACTGATTTATTATCTGTTATGTACCAGCCATTTGCTATGTTATCTCTCATTTAGTGCTATTTTTATGGAAAAAAAATAAACAACAACAACAGAGACCTTGTAGTAGATTGTTTTATTGGCTAATATTCAGTGCCCTTCCCTGATAGTACATATCCTTGCCCTGTTGAACTCTGGTATGGACATGTGAAATGGGAGAAGTCACAAATGTGACTTCTGTGCAGTAGCTTCACCAAGTGGCTCATGGTGGCTTGCCTTGCAATTGATTGCTGATATGTTTCAAAAAGAAATTTCCCTTAACTAAGCCTCAGATACTATGAAACAGAGCCCCAGCTAACTTGAACTGAGTGAGAAATAGAAATTTTTTTTTAAGATTTTGTTTATTTATTTGAGGGAGAAGGAGAGAGACAGAGACAGAGACAGAGAAAGAAAGCAAGCTTGAGCAAGAGGAGGGGCAGAGGAAGAGAAAGGGAGAAGCAGAGTCTCACTGAGTAGGGAGCTGAATGCAGGGCTTTGATCCTAGGCCCCTGGGATCGTGACCTGAGCAGAAGGCAGATACCTAACTAACTGAGCTGTCCGGGTACCCCAGAATGTTTGTTATTGTAAACTATGAGTAATGTGTAAGAAGTAGAAATAATTGTTATTGTAAACTACTGTGATTTTGTGTGTGTTATAACGGCAAACTACAATCTATCCTGACTGATGGAGATCTCTTCAACTCAGTTCAAATGAAGGGGAGCTTAGTGAAAGGATTCAACAGGGAATCTTAGGCACATCAGAACGTGATGTGGCACGTGAGAACCACGAGCACTTATGTTTCACTGGGGCAGGAAACTAAAGTCTAGTAGCTGGTGTTCTTTTATTCATATTTTAAAGCGGTATAGACTCACATTTCTGCTTCTCTCTTACTTACCAGCTACTTTTTCTTCCTCTTTCAGTAAACTTTACATAATTACTAATCATAAATTTGACCCAAATGAAGATGATTTCCAACTCTTGTCTTTATACAATTTCCCATCTCAGAACCTACTACCAACTATTGCCTCTCTCTGAGTCTTTTGGTTTATATTTTTGAGAGATGTAGCTATGCTTTTAGTGCATCTTTTTGAATAGGTTACAAGCCAGATGTCACTGACTAGTCAGTGTTAACTGGTTACTAGTCTAAAGTGTGCCCAATCTGTTGTGAGTGTGTCGGGGAATGTGGTGATAGGTCAGTAACAAGCCATGTGGCACAAATCATAGCTGTTTGAGACAGCAAAGACTACTATGTGATAGGATTCAGTGTCTTAAAAAAGTATACATAGAGAAGGAGCATCTTAGTATATATTAATGTAGTATAGCTACATTGGTTTTATAAGGAAAATATTTTATTAATATTATCATAAATAACAAGTTTCAGATTATGAAACTAAGACCAACAAGGTAACTTGGGTAAAATTGCATACTAATATGTGAAGGGCAGAACAGATTTAAAATTTATACCTTGGTATGGTTTAGCTGACCCCAAATTTCATGCTCTGCAATGAGTCATCTGTAATCATCTCAAAGATTTGAATTATCCCTATCAGTGAAATAAGTGTGAATAGCTTTGCAGAAAGAAATGAAATAAAATAAAGGTTATGCAAAGATATAATAGGTGGGTTATTTTAGAGAAGAATGGTATAACTGGTGTATACTGAAGGGAAGAAAGGATTTCTGAACCCAAAAATGCTTTTCTTCCTAACTTCCACTCTCCAATATTTTATTTTATTTTATTTTATTTTATTTTATTTTATTTTATTTTATTTTATTTTATTTTATTTTTTTAAATTTATGATAGTCACAGAGAGAGAGAGAGAGAGGCAGAGACACAGGCAGAGGGAGAAGCAGGCTCCGTGCACCGGGAGCCCAATGTGGGATTCGATCCCGGGTCTCCAGGATCACGCCCTGGGCCAAAGGCAGGCGCCAAACCGCTGCGCCACCCAGGGATCCCTCTCCAATATTTTATTGTGAAAAAAATGTAAACATATAGAACTTTAGAGTTAAAAGCCATATATCTACCTCCTGAAATTTATATTTGCAATATTCTTACTTTATCATATATCTATGTATCTATCCATTAATTGCCCTTATTTTGAATGTATTTCTAAGTCAAGTGAGTGGCTCTTTATCTTTTAAAATATTTAAAACATTTATTTTTAATTTTTAATTGAGGTATAGTTGACATATAACATGATAGTTTCAGGTGTACAATGTACTTGTGATTCCACAATTATATACATTACTAAATGCCCACTACAGTAAGTGTAGTCACCATCTGTCACATACAATGTTATTACAGTAGTATTGACCATATTCCCTAAGCTGTACTTTTTATTCCTGTGATTCATTTATTTTATAACTGGAAGTTTGTACCTCTCAATCCCCTTCACCTGTTTTTCCTATCCCCACAGTCCCTTTTCTCTGGTTACCACTAGTTTATTCTCCATATTTATGAGTCTGCTTCTCTGTTTGTTGTTGTTATTGTTGTTTGTTTTAGCTTCCATATATAAGTGAAATCATAAGTTATTTGTCTCTGTCTGATTCATTTCACTTAAGATAATGCCCTCTAGGTCCATCCATATTGTCACAAATGGCAAGATTTCATTATTTTTTGTGGCTGAGTAATATTCCTGTGTGTACATGTACCACAAGGCCCCTTATCTTCAGCTTGAATGTGTCTGGTGGAGTCTTGCAAAAATAATTTCTTAAATGCACTCTAAGTCCTCGCTACTCAAAATATGTCCTATGACCACAGCAGAGTTGGTATCACCTGAGACTTTGTTAGAAATGCAGAATCTTGGGCCCTCTTCTAGATCTAATAAATCACAATCTGCATTTTACTAAGATTCCCTCAGGTGATTTATGTGTGTAGTAAATATTGAGAAAGACTGATATGGATGATACCAATGAACACTGAGGCTTGAGAAGTACTACATTAGATAAATAGTTGTATTATATCCTTCTTCCACTTACCAACAGTATGATCTTGGACAATAACTTATTTGAATCTTAAGATTTTTATCTGTGGTATGGGGAGAACAGAACCTACTTTGCAGATATGATGTCAGATGTGATTATTAGTGGAGCAGAGCTCTGGAATAGTACTTGTTATTTCCATAGGCAAATGTTGTCTATAAGGGCAGCAAGCAGTAGCATCCAATTTAAGTGCTTCCCAAACAAAATTGCTCTAACATACTCTTGTATTATTATCTAATTTTATGGATAATATTGGAGAAAGTAATCTGGGTTAGGCCTCAACAGATGGAACAGAGTTTGAAGTAAGTTAGATAAATCTGATTAAAGACCTGAATGTCTACAAGCAGGAGTCCAGGCTGCATGTGGAGGGAGAAAATGGAGTTTTGAGTAAGTCTTGACGCTAAAGAGAAGTGAAAAACATACATTTTTTTTTTGGTCATTTACAGTTAAGATTTACTGAGATGGGGAAGGACAATGTGGCAGGGCCACTGATTCAGAGATGCCAAGAGTTCACAGAAAAGGTAAAAAGTGACCAAAGAATTTGCAGTGGGATTTACTGGAAATTAGCAAATATTTATTGATGATTAGTAACCATGACACAGAGCACAAGTTATTTGCTAATCAAGAGTGGTGGTAAGGGAATCACAGATAAAAGAAGAGGAGGCAAAAGATATAAAGTTTGAATTGTGAGACAGAAATGAGAGAAAAGACAAAAATCACAAATCCCAAGAGCTCAGAGCTGAAAGAAGAGAGACATACATGGTAGAATAAAAAATCCAAAAGGAAAACAAAACAACCCTGTGAACATGTCCATGGTAAATGAATGCATATCAAGAGTCAAAGGCAGTATCGCCATATTCAATAGCCCCTGAACAAAATCACTGTAGAGTTTTGTAATATTATTACTCAATTCTGTATTATACCTACACCTCTTAGGTTTAAGAACTTATATTTGAGCCTCCAGATTTGGGCCAAAGTCCTTCCAATGACTGATTCTTTTTATCTAACCTCCTTGTTGAGTCATCAATTACCCTTTCTTTGGGACTCTCTCTCTCTCTTTCTCTTTCTCTCTCTCTCTCTCTGTCTCTCTCTCTCTGCTTTTCTTTAAAGTAAAGGTACAATGAAGACAGGGGAAACCCTTCACAAGTAGAAAGTCCCAACACACAATAGAAAGCTAAGACTACTTTACCCTAAACATTAAGAGTAATGCTAAAATTTTGTCTGTTTTTACTCCAACTTCTTAGGGATACCATCATATAGGGATGGTTGTGGTGTCCTAAATGCTTTAGGCACCTTCTCAAAAGTGTAAACTGATAAATGCATTCTTCCTACCAGATGTTCTCTTTCTCATCAGCAGCTATGGGTGCTATTTTTAGCCACAGCTGAATTCTTGCTTCCTACCACAATATGGTTGCTTCAGTTTCCTTTACTTTACTTGCTTCCATTTGTTGTTGTTGTTGTTGTTGTTTTTAAGACTCATTTCAAAAATGTCCAAAGATGCCTTTAGAAAATTTCAAAGCTATTTCTTCCTAGTTTCTTAAATAGAACAAGCTAAAGAATGTAGCCTTTAGACATTCTCTTAAAGGTTAGTATTTGATTTGGGAAAAACAGTCTGAACTGTAATGATTTAAAATAAAGAAAAATCCAAAGATTGAATATTTTTATTTTAAGGGAAAGAAATGAGTGATCAACAGGCAATGAGAAAAGAAAGTTAGACATACAAAATTTCTCGCATAAATGAAACTTATCTTCTACAGCAAATGGATGCTCATTTCAAAATAATACTTTTGTTCCATCCCAGCCCAGAAATTATTGTGAGTGATAGAGGTAAAATCAAATGTCCTGGAGAGTTGCCATTTTCTTGCTAGATTCATTCTCCAATCTTTCTTTCTTTCTTTCTTTCTTTCTTTCTTTCTTTCTTTCTTTCTTTCTTTCTTTCTTTCTTTCTTTCTTTCTTCTTCTTTCTTTCCTTACTTATTTTTTATTTATTCATGAGAGATAGAGAGAGATACAGGCAGAGAGAGGATGCAGGGGCTGGATGTGGGACTCAATCCTGGGACCTCAGGATCACACCCTGGGCCAAAGGCAGGTGCTTAACCACTGAGTCACCCAGGTGTCCCACTCCCCAATCTTTCCTACCCAACACTGTGCTTGCATGCTGGCTCTGCAGGACTATATTACAGGCTTCCTTGTTCTCTGACCTGCAGGTGGGTTTGGCCAATAGGAGGAATCAGCAGGATATATGAGGGCAAAAGAAGGAAGATGTCTGTGTATTTGTCTTCCAAACTCTTTTCCCACTGGGTCACCTTTGATTTTGGTGACATCTTTCTACTGGAGTTTATACTTCTCTTAGACAGTTTTGTCTTATAGTTTCTCTCTTTATATTTTGGCATCTGATTCCTTTCCTTGCTCTTTAGTTGTAGAGACAGCACTACTACATCTCTGTTCTTGGCCCTGGGGTAATTCACCATCCTTATTGGTCTCTTCCAATCCCGTCCACACTTTTTTTTTTGTCCACACTTTTTAAATAAGGGCTTTAAACTTTACAGAAACTTCCCTATTTTAATTTCCCATGTACTCTCTGCAGGTGTCCTGATTTATATAGAAGAGTTCAGTTTTTTCTTTAAAGATTTTATTTATTTATTCATGAGAGGCACAAAGAGAGAGAGAGGCAGAGACACAGGCAGAAGGTGAAGTAGGCTCCCCATAGGGAGTCTCATGTGGGACTCGATCCCAGAACCCCAGGAACATGACCCTGTGACAAAGGCAAACACTCAATCACTGAGCCACTCAAGTGCCCAGAAGAGTTCAGTTTTATCCATTCATTCATTCATCCATCCATCCATTCATCCATCTACTCCTTTACTGATTTATTTATCCAACAAATATTATGTGCTATGTACTATTCTGGGCCTTAGGAATATAAACACTGAACCAAACAGCAAGAAATTTCTGTCCCTATGAACCTGAAGTCCAGGCAGGTGAAGCAGACAGTAATAAGAGAAGTAGCTGAATTATAGTATGCTAGGAGATGGAAAGTGCTATGAAGATAAAATAAAGGAGGGTAGAGGGATAGAAAGCATGTGTGTAGGAAAGGATCTGTGTGATTTTAGATAATGTGGTTAGGGAAAGTCTCACTGAAAAGGTGGTATTTGGGTAAATATCATAGGAAAGGCAAAAAGGCAAAACAGGTATCTAGGGGAAGCATTAGAGGCTGAGAAAACAGCATCTGCAAAGGCCAACAGGAAGGGAGTGTTCATGGACATTTGAGGACAGTAAGGCTAGAGTAAAATAAGAGAAATGAAAGTCCTATGAAGTGAGTTCAGAGAGCCAAGGGGGATGTCAAGACATACAGACAACAGGCCATTAGAAGGATTTTGACTTCTACATTGAGTGAGGCCCAGAGCCATTGGGAGGTATTGAGCAGAATAACAAATGTTTCAACAGGATTACACTGGAGGTTGTATTGAGAATAGACAATGAGACAATGAGAGTGTGGGATCAGGGAGATCAATTAGGAGACTCTTGCAATAATCAAGAGGAGAGCTTATGTAGGCTTGGAGCAGGCAGGTGGCAGAGGAGAAGAGGATAAGTGGTCAGCTTCTGGATATTCTCCAAGAAAAACCTACAAACCCAACGATCACTCAACAGACTTACTGATAGGTTGGATAGAGTGTGTGCCATAGATTGAATATTTATGTCTTCACAGAATTCATGTTTGAAACCCTAACTCTCAGTGTAATAGTATTAGGAAGTAGGGTCTTTGGTTGGTGATTAGGTACTGAGAGTGGAGCTCTCATGAACAGGGCTAGTGCCCCTATGAAAGAAACTTGAAAACTCCCTGATCCCTTCCACATGTAAGGACATTCCAAGAAGAGGGTTGTCTGTGAACCAGGAAGGTGGCTATCAGCAGACACTGAATCTACCGGTGCTGATCTTGGAATTCCCAGCCTCCAGGATTCTGAGAAATAAATTTCTGATGTTTATAAGCCACTCAGTCTGTGGTAGTTTTTTATAGCAGCCAGCAGACTAAGAAAGTGTATGAATGAGTGCATTCCAGAATAACTCCAGTGCTTTTAGACTTAGAAAATGGAAAGATGGAGGAGCCATTAACTGAGATGGGTGAACTGAAATAGAAGGTTTAGGGGTGAAGAATTGTATTTTAGGTTTGGACATATTAAGTCTGTGATGACTATTAGACATTCAAATGTAGATGTTGCAAAGACAGTTCAGAGGAAAATTCTGCGAAAAATTATAGGTATGATAGTCAATAGGTTTTATATTGTTTTATGGGTGATAAGCCTAGATGAATTTATCAAAGGAGGAAACGTCAATAAAAAAGAGAAGAGGTCAAAGGACTGAATCTTAGGCTGCTCCTACAGTAAGGTATTATGAAGAAGAGGGGGAAATTGATAGAATAGATTAAAGGTGTCCAATGGAGTGGAAGAAAATCCAGAACAATATGGAATCCTGGAAGCCAAGTGAATGCAGTGTTTTAAGAAAGAGAGAGTACTTAACTGTATCAAATGACATTACAAGATGAAGATTAAGAATTGTCTGTTGCAGGGCACCTGAGTGGGTTAGTCAGTTAAGCATCTACCTTCAGCTCAGGTCATGATCCAGGGGTCCTGAGATTTAGCCGTATATTGAGCTCCCTGCTCAGTGGAGAGTCTGCTTCTCTCTCTCCTTCTCCCTGCCCCTGCCTGCATGCGCGCTCTCTCTCTTCTCTCTCTCTCTGTCAAATAATTTTTTTTAAAGAATTTTCTGTTGGGTTTGAGTCATTGGTGACCTTCAAAAGAGTAGTCTCTATAATGTGTGGAAGGTAAAAAAAAAAAAAAACTTATTTGGAATGGGTTCAAGAAGGAACTCAAAGTGATGAATTAAAGAAAGAGTACAAACAACTTTTTGAGGAACTTTGCTTTAAAAAAGAACAGAAAATTGGGCAGCAACTGAATGATAAAATGATGTTGAGAGAAAAAAATAGCATTATGGTTGTGTGCAGATGGGGAATATCTGTAGAGTGGTGAAACAGTATTATATGTGGCAGTGAAGTGAGAATTTCTGGAGCAATGTCCTTGAAGAAAGGGGATGGAATAAAATGTTACTCGTGTGGGAAGTGGCACTTGGCAGGAGTGGGACTAGTATGAATAGTAACAGGCATAAATGCAGGCAGGTGAGAAGACGAGATGGTGGGAGTAGTGGGGTTCTATCATTAACGCTTCTATTTCATCATTAATATAAAAAGCAAGATTGTCAGCTGAAAGTGCGAATGGAGAGGACATATTGTAGATTTGCAAAAAGAAAGGAAAGATGAGAAATAGTCTAAGAGAGTATAAGACTGAACAACCACAAAAAAAAGATGGTAAAATTTCTGGGCAGCCCTGAGGGTCTATTTGAGGTCAGTGGTCATGAAGGCAGAGTGAGCTGGGTTAGTTAGCACTGCTGTGTGGTTTTCTCTAGTCATCATCAACTTCAGGGATGTAAACAAGAAATGAGAAGAGCATTGTATTCAACCAGCTTGTGGTTTAGCCAAATGTCATAGGCTATGTTCCCTGGGAAATAAACTCTGAAGCTGACATTTGCATACAAGTGGTTTTGTCCTTTTGGGAAAGACATTTGGAAGGGAAGAAGGGAAGCAGATTTGAGGAGAGGGAGGAGTTGAACTGATCCCTGGTGTGCCCCCTCGGGATGGCTCAGGATCCTGACACTGGAATGACTCTTAATAGATGTCTCAATTGAGAAAAGCGAGTAAAGATCCCCCATATCAACAGTCACTAAATGTGGGCTGGAGGGAAATACTGACTACTAAAGATTTCAGTCCTTCAGTTGCAAGGAAATAAACTCTGCTAACAACCTTAGTGAACTTGAAAGCTGACTATGCTCCCTCCTCTCAGGTAAGAAGAGATCACGAGCCTTTGATAGAAAGGAATGGACCATGTCTGCAAGCCCTGGATGTTCAGGAAAATCTGGCCATTCAAAGTTTGGAAATGCTCATACACGCCCATCTCAAGACTCACAGTCACATTACTTCCCAATCTGGGCCCCAGCCTGGGTGTAGCTGACTTTTTCAGGTTGCAGAATTCAAGTTTATGTGGCACTCCTACCAATTAAGCCCTGAGCCTGATCTTCAATTTTCTTTTTTCCCTCTGGCTGCAGCAGATGAGAGATTTTTTCCATGTTGCCAAGGATACTTTCACTATGTGCCTTATATTGGTGATTAATTACCCTTGGCCTTTCACTATCTTTCTATAGCATTTTAACAACCCTCTGTGGCAGCTTTCCAATCCTAGAGTTCATATGATTAGTATTTTCCTGTATCTCTCAAGTGTTTGAGAGATCATGTCTCAGTGCACTCTCTTCCATGGCTATATCATCTCTGTTTACTATAATCACAACGCTGCGACACACCAGGAGCTATCCTAACTCCACTGCCACTAGTCATGCGGTCCTTATGGCCAACTGGAGACAGATGATCCCATTCCAAACTCTGGTTTTAGGATCCACTCTCTTGTTCCACTTCTAATTCTAACTGTTTAAGTCTCCATCCCAGACTCCAAGATGGAGATTTGTGTGCAGGTGTTTTATAGGACAGCGATCTGGAGAATAAATGTGCATGGAGTAAGGGGAATAGGATTAGGCAGAGGGAGAATTTGAAACCCAATGTGGTCTTTAGCTGATCCTAGTGGGGAAGAGAGCTGGGAAGGCCCTTCAGAGATGACTCTGATTGAGATAAGAAACAATCTTGGCCTTTGTACCCTTACATTAACCAGTCATTGAAAATAGATGCTTTGGGGAAGAAGTGTCGCCTTGGACAATCTGGTTTGCTTTGGTGGAGGGCAGTTCCTGGGGGGCAGGAGTAGACTAGGGTGTGAGCCAAATATAGCCAGTAGTCTTAGCAGTTGAGTGAATGGATGCTTCTGTCCTGAAGGGGGGCTCTGGATGGTACACTGCAGCAAGTGATGCTATGGAGGGTAAGGTAGCTCAAAGACACCACGGAATTTAGATAGCTGAAGAGAAAAAGAAGGATGAGAGGTGAGGAGGTAGTAGGTTAATGGATAGTAGGTCTAATGATGTCAGTAGATTTTTGGGAGTCAGCATTTGAAAAATGGGATGATTATAACTGAGATTTTGGAAATCTTCCTTCCCAGATCCTTACATGACTGTTTATTCTAAAGAGTGAATCACTCAATCAGAGTGTTTTGACATATATCAAATTACTTGCCAAGTGAAAGCTTTTCTACATATTCCAGTGTGCAATTCTACTAGAATCCTATGTGTTTAAACACACTCACATATACAATCTCAAGAGTGTGAAGGCTATAGTAATTTTTGCTTTGGTGCTGGGGACAAATTACATTGAAAAGTTTGATGATAACTAGTTCTGCAGTTTTCAATTTACCTCAGTGGAAATAGATAGTGCTTTTGCATCAGAAGCAGTTTTTACCACCTCCACCCACCAAGTATAGTTAAAAAGTGGCTATCAAAACACAAGTAATCAAACATTCTTCTTTGTCTACCTATACTTTGAAACCAATTCTCTTACTTCCTGGCTTCTGAAATTCTTTTTATAATAATTGAAATGCAGAGGTTTCTTGGTAAGAAAAGCTTTGGAAAAAAAGTTGAAGTTTGTAGATTTCAAATGCCAAATGAAAGTTTGCAGTCTTTCAAACTCCAACTAGAATATCCTTCATTAGGAACTTCAATTTTTCATTTATTTCCAGAAGAAACTCACTATCCTCCACTAAATTTTGAAAGCTGTCAGTATAATTCAGGATGAAATGGCTACTTGCACATGGACATAAGGCAATGATGTGAACTTTAGTCAAAATTGGAGATTGAAAAGAATATTTGAACTATTCCTTCCCTTGGGGCTGATATTTCCTACAGTCCAATAAACCTTTATTTTAAAAAATTCTACCTCTAATTCTGCAGCTGTACTTATACATGCACACACATGTCTGTAAATGAGCAGCTTTATTCTGTATACGATTAGGAAAACCCTAACTGCTTAACTTTTTAAAGAGCCTTTTGAATATTTTCTCTTAATATTCATGACTGGTTTTCCCACATGTGTTGAGGAGCTACTGTGTGTCTCCCCAAATGGCATGACCAAGAAGGGCAGACAATCTCACATATGTGTGTTGAATACTGAAGAGGCAAGAGGAATAAAAAGAGAAAGAATTTGCATAAACACAAAAACAATAATAACAAAAATATCAAAATGAATTAATGATTTCAGATCCATTGTACCATCATCTTATCAGGATAGGATTCTCATTCTACTCTTAAACCCTCTTTCACAGAGTTTTTGAGAACACCTGCCAAAAAATGGTTGAGTTTTTTGGATCACCAATCAGATCACTTTTGAGAAGTCTTCAAGATTACTTTTGCCCTTTTCCTCCATTATATACAATAGAATGTTCAAAGGTTATTCAGTTTTTTGAGTGGAATCTGATTAAACCTATATGTGAGAGATATTTTTTTTAATGAAAAAGAAATTGAGTGGCTCATTGGACCAAAAGAAAGACCATTGATTTTGTTTTCATGGAAAAAAAGATAAATTGTGTCCAGATAGGGTGCACAAATATCCATAAAGAATATTTTCTAGCTCCCCAAAGAAGACTGGGATTTGGGGGAAGGGTAAACAAGGGCTTCAACCTTATTGTTCTAGTTATTTAAAAAAGTAATCAAAAGGAAATATATCACATTATTAATATGATATGTGACAAATCAGGGTGGTAGCTACATAGATGTCCATCATAATATTCCTTTTTTTGTATGCTTACAATATTTCATAATAGATATTATAGAATATGTTTATATAAATAATTATAATATTAATTTGAGTTAAATAAAATTAATTGTTTTCAATTGGGTTTGACCCAGGCAAAGTGATAATTTCATATGGTTCACTTCATATTATAGACATTTGAGATGTCCCTCCGGGCTATCACTTATGCAACTCATTTTTCTTGGTCTTTTGAATTAGTCCAAGGAAGAAAAACATGTTTATGAGGTTATATGTTATATTACTAATCCAGAAATACAGTTTCTTTAATGTCATATTTATTTTGTAACCAGTAAGGTCTAGTGTATCTGTATTACTCTAAATAGAAAATCTCAAAATATAATGTTAACTCTTTTCCTTAACATCAGTATGAAATATTAAGAGTGGTTCTAATGTTTGTTTTCTGCAGTGAAGTGAAGCATTCTAAACAGAGAAAATGAAAAGAAAACCAGTTGAAGTGTATGGTAAGTTGAATAATGGCCTTCCTAAGATGTCAAAATCTTAATCTCCAAAACCCTGTGAATATATTACCTTACCTGACAAAGGGACTGTGCAGATGTGAATATGTTAAAGAACTTAAGATTGGAAATTACCTGATGGGCCCAAGATAATCACAAGAGTCCTTACAAGAGGGAGATAGGAGGCTTGAAGTTAAAGAACAATTTTGATATGTGAGGCAGGGAGAGAAAGGAGAGCTGGTGATGGAAGCAGTAGTCAGAGTGATATGGAGACATGAGTCAGGAATGTGAGCAGCCTCTAGAAGCTGACAAAGGCAAGGAAATAGATTATTCCCTAGGGACTCCTGAAAGAACACACTCTTGCTGGCCCCTTTTAGATTTCTGACCTTAAAAACTGTAAGAACATAAATTTGTGTTGTTTTTAAGCCACTAAATTTGCCATGATTTGTTATAGCAGCAATAAGACACTAATACAAAGTATTTTTATAAAGGAAGAATTTCTATAAATTTTTTTAACCTCTGTAGCTATGCCTTATATACTAATGATTAAAAGAAGTCTATTTATATTTTTGTTAGACCCATTTCTGTAAGTATAGACTTTAAAGATACTTTAAAGTTCTTTTCAACCTACAAAACTTTTGATGCTTGAATTTCCCTATCTTTGTCCATCACTGATGAAAGCAAATCCAGAAGTGCTTCAGGAACTTTTGTACAGCTTTATGAAAAAGCTCTTTCTCTCCATGGATTTATTCCATTGGTCTTAGATTGACATTTTCAGATTATACTAAATAAGGGCCATTTATATTTCACCAAAATATTGGAAGACAGCTATTGGGACTATCCTTTTTGTAACAGAGAGAATGGTATCATCTCTGAAACATCATAGAAAAATACTTTGATTTCTAACTTAACAACTATTCCTTATTTTTTTCCCCAAATTTATTTAGATATTTGGTTGCATCAATATTTAACAATTTTCCAGTTCTTGGAAATGAATCATGATTGTTCCGAGCTGGTCATGGTTGCTTTATACCCTCATATCAGAGATTATTCTGGGGTAGGTATGTGGCAAGTTCTGGCAAGAGCACATATTTTGCTATTATTTTCCAATTAAAAAAATAAAGGCACATAAAGGGAAAATCACCTTCTTGACTTGGATATGGATGTGTAAAGGAATAATGCAGGCACCATCTTGCCATCATGAAAGGCCAAGCATAAAAAGCAAAAAGTTGAGGACAATGGAGCAGAATGACAGAATGAATTTGGGTCCCTGATAACATCATGAGCAACTGAAGCAATACTTGAACTACCAACTTCTATACTTGTTTTTTGAGGTAATAAAATAACATTTTTGTCATCAGCTTGGGCTGCTATAATAAAAATACCACAGACTGGTGGCTTAACAGAAATTTATCTTTTAACAGTTCTGGAAACTGGAAATCTGAGGTCAGAGTGCTAGGGTGGTCAGATTCTGATGAGAAACCTCTTCCTGGTTTGGAGAGAGCCATCTTCTTCTCCCTGTGTCCTCACATGGAGGAGAAGAGAAAGTTCTGGTCTGTCTCTCTTCTTAAAAGAACACTTATCCCATAATGGAGGCTCCACTGCCCTGACCTTATCTAAACCTAATTACTACCCAAAGGCCCCACCTAAAGTGCTATCATATGAGAGGTTAGAGCTTCAACTTCTGAATTCGGGGGGATACACACATTTAGTCCATGACAGTTTAAGGCACTTTTAGTTGAGCATTCTGTTACACTCAGCCAAAAGAATCTTAACGCCTGCATTTCTATCCCAGTTCCTTCAATATTCTCCATCTAAAATGAGTTCCAAATTTTTCATTGCCTTGTTTAATTTACATTTATTTTTCTTACATTCATCTATACGTCTTTTCAAGAATAAGGGTATGAGTAGAAGACCTTGGTCTAGGTTTAGTCTGACAAGACAGTGAGATTATGTCAACATTGATTTTAGATTCTATGGTTCTATTAATTCAGGATAGAATTTAGTTTTCGGTAACTTCAGCCTTCAGTTGAAGTTTGACTCTCCAGTATTTGCTAAGCTATGAGTCATCTGTCACATAATTATGTAGTTAATTGTTGGGACCCATGTGTATGATCTTAGTCCTATTATCTTAGACCTATTTGATTTTTAAAAAGATTTGTTTTATTTTCTAGTATGTTCTAATATTCTTAACTTTTGATTTAAAAGATTGCAAAAGTGCAATCTCCCTGTCAGTCTCAGATGATCCAGAGATGTGATGAATGCTTATTTTTTTTTAATCTTTATTTAAATTGAGTCACTGGAGAAGACAGAGCTTTGTGTTATTTCATGTGAATTCTCCTTCAAGTTCATAATGGTCCACTTGCTCAAACTTAATAACTGCATAAGAATCCCAATTACAGTGTGATTACCTTTATAAGAAGGGACCAGAATTTATTCATCTTTACCAGGTATTGGACATGCAGCATTTGCTTTCCGGTGGAGACCAACAGCATGTTTAATGTGTTGGTCGTCCACCCTGACTGCATATTAGCATACCCTGCAAAGCTTTTATAAAATACTAGTCTCACCCTAGTTCATATAATTCAGAAATTTGGAGTGTTAGGCCCAAGCACTGATATTTTTAAAAATATCCTCAGGCAATTCTGATGAACTGTTACAGTTTCAAGCCACTGATTTATTGAATAATTGTTGCATGACTCTGCTCAAATTCTTTTATCACGTCCATTAAGTTATCATACATTAGATATCCTTTTTGCCATTTTTCTTTCATCGCATTTTGTTTTTATTAATAAGGCATGTAAAGGTCTGTCTCTTCTTTCATGTAGTGCGTTACTTAGGGTCTCCGACCATAGTTTCTTTTATGTAACAAAGAGTAGAGTGCCCTCTACGAAATAACTCCTCAATAGGGGAGCAATGTTTACCAGCAAAGATTAGGATTGATTTGTCTGTTCTTAGAAGCAATCACCTGAATGTTGTACTCTTTTTATTTTGCTTTTAGTGATAATACGATATTTTTGGAACATATTTTCATTTTGGTTTTTAGATAGTATTTCATTAGACGTTTTGTTTTGTTTTGTGTTACTTATTTGTTTGCTTGTGTTTCCAGTCTCCTGCTAAACTGATGGGTGGGGAACGGAGATTAGCCAGTGTTTGGCAGAGATTTTTGAAGAGAGAATTTCGCCATGTGTTTGCCATATGTATGTCTGGTGTTTATATAGTGGATATTCTGTGTAAGAATCAAGATTATATATTCACTGAAAATCCTTTTTGGCCATGGAAATTATGTAGTGTCAGGGTATTTGAAGGCATAGAAGATAGTAAGAAATGGTACAGGAATGTATCAAAATGCTAGAATGACTTAGAGGAGGTTAAGTCCAGAATGAATTTTTTTTTATCAGTAATTGAATCATACATAGTTGATGCCCTGGTTGCTTTCTATATTTTGTTACTACTGATCTAAACATCTATTATTATGCTCAGATGCTCTTGAATAGATAATCTGGCCAAAAATGTGGAATAAAGTAAATTCCACATATTTCTGACAATCAAATGAAAGTTTCCCTCACATTGAACCAAATAAGCTCTGTACTTGCAGGGTTTGCTTTGGTACCTATTACAGAATGTGACTTCATTAAGCTTAGTTTCTTGGATTTATATACTAAGAGGATTTTTGTTTTACCTTAATAGACCAGAACAATAACATTAAAAGTCTCCATTTAACCTCTCCGATCCCCAATTTCCCCATTAAAATGAAGGAAATCAACCAGGTAAGTGACTTAAGTCATATACCTGCTCAAAAAGCACTGTTAGAATTAAATCTAGATTTTAGACTTTCTTTCCATTTACATCATTTGGTTTACTTTTAGAAAAGCAAACAGACTTTAAAAGAACATACATAATACTCTATTTTATGAAATCCCCTTACAATGCCATATTGATATCTTTTTTCCTACTTTGTCTAGATTTGACATTTGATTAACTTGTGAGATTATTAAAAATTTCCTTATCCTCAGCATGAAAATTCATTTATACAAATGAAATCATTCATATGGACATAACTCTATTTCTTCTATTGATGAACTTTCTATGCATATTAACCCTAAAATTGTAGTGGTTTCTTAAATAGCATGGGTTGAAGTTAAAGCTATGACAATCTTTTTGTCAGAAAATTGACTAGACACAATAAATAGACAAACAACATTTTAAAAAAATCACTGTCAAGATTATTTGAGTTTTAATCAATCATAATAAGAAAAATTATAATTATTCAGTACAAAAAATCTATGTGAAATAAAATTTCCATGCCTGCTAGTGAAACACTAAACCATCCAATTTGAATTAAGGTTACATTCTTCTTGGAGGCAGCATGATAACAGTAGAAAGACCAAGAAATCTGAAATCTGACCTCACTTCAGGAATCAAACTATACTGCTATTTTTTAGCTGTATGACATTGGGATGGCTGCTTGACTTTTCCAAGCTTTACTTTCCTCATGTGCAAACTGAGAATAATACTGGGGTTATTTTTAAGTGAAAAGAATATATGAAATAGTATTATGGTTATCAGTTACTCAATATTTCCCAAGAGTTGATAAATGCATATTAGCTACAACCAGCTTCCAGGAAAACAGCTAATACCAGGTTCTGATAAGTTTCTATGTTGGTTTCCTGAGTGCCTTATTATGTTCAGTAGGCTCAAGAGTTAATTTGCTTGGCAAAACAGTGGCTTCTTGCCCATTAGAAACTTCAGTGATTGAGTTGTTCTAATTGTAATCATGTTGAGACTTCGTTTTGTTCATGTCCATCTTATGCCACACATAGGCTTGCTGTCGGAACAAGTTTCTGTGACTGAGAAAAAATGTAGGAAGGATAGACTGAATGCTGTGTAAAGCTTAGTCCTCTTTTCATGAAACTAGACTGATAACAAATGTATTCTAGGCTTAAGAGAGAAGAAAGTATCTTCTTAAGAATTAATGATATTTTCACAGTGACACTTAATCAATAGATTTACTATTTATAATGCAATTACTTAAGTAATTTGAAAATGCACTGAGAAAGGACATCTGCATTCTCTAAATTGTTTGTCTATTACACCAGAACATATACATTAGTCCTAAGACCTATCTGTAGGGGTGAAGAGAGGGCTCTAGAAAGTTCAAATCATGGACAAAAAGTGCAGTTACTATCCACAGTAGAGGAAACTCTCAGCTCCCTTCTCTACTCTAAAGTCTTTGTTCATGAAGAATAAAATATATGTTACAAAAAAGCCACATTCCAAAGATTTCTACTTTTGGCCAAGAGGTTTGAACCAGGTTTACCTTCTTGTCTGAAACAACCAAAAGTAAACAAAACTATGACACAACAGCTCTCACTGGGCATCAGGTGACGAACTCCAGAGATGAGATGAATTCTACAGTTGCCCCGGGTTATTGCCTTTGAAAAAGTTTCCAGGCCAAGGTGCTAGAGGAGGGAGCCAGGAACAGCCTGGGAGAATCCCTGAGTGGGGTAGATAGGGCTACACATCTGGGAATACCAACAAAACTAGAGGTCACAGGAAAGAGAAAGAGCACCAGGGAGGAAAAAATTGCACAAGAAAATAACTTCAGAGACCTGCAGAGGATTTCTCTCAAGTATTCAGTAGAGTATCAATAAAAATATGTGTTTGATGAAATTACTCATATGGGGAAGACTCACTTGAAATGTATAGTACCTGTTAGTATATGTCATTTATACTTCAATAAAAAAGAAAAAAAGAAAGTCAGTTGATTATTTTTTAAAATAGAAGAAATAAAATACTCAACACTCACACAGAATCAGAAAGTAGTGCCTGTTCTCAACAACTAAACTGGAAAACCTCATAATTCATGAGGCATTGAAGAAGATACACAAAAGAGTCTAGCCTCAGTTGTGGAGCTTCAATAGCCCTACACTAAACACTGTTCTGGTCTAGTCTATAAATCTCAAAATGAAGACTGAAAGGGTCACACTGATTCCAAGGCAATTAAATGTATTTTAGAACAAGGCTTAGAAAAAAAAAAAAAAAAAGAACAAGGCTTAGGAGTATTTGTAAGAATACAAAAACATCCAGCATGTAAAATATGCAGGTGAAAATACAATACCTGGCTTCTAAAAAAAATTTTTCTGGCATGCAAATAAGCAAGAATATATAAACATAAGAAGAGACAAATCAATCAAAATATCCCCCAAACACAAATACTAAAATGAACAAAAAACAACATTATTAACTAGTTATCATAATCACATTCCATATGTTCTAACAGTTGAGCAGAGTCATAGAAGATACAACAAAAACCCATAATAGATTCCTAGAGATTAAAAACTTTAATGTGTGAAATAAAATATACATAGGATAGGATTAATGGCAAAATATACATTGTGGGAAAATTATTAGTACATTTGATACCTCTAATAATAGATGTTATTAAAATTGAAACAGAGATAAAAGATAATATTAAGAAAAAATAATAAACAGAGCATCAGTCAGTTGTGCAGCATTGCGTGCAATCTAATACACTATAATTAAATTTCACCAAGGAGAAAATAGGTGGGTGAGTGGGCAAGTAGAAAAAAGTAGTTAAAGAAATATAGCCCAAATTTTCTAAATTTTATGAAAACTATAGACACATAGATTCAAGCAGCATAATAAAGGTCAAGACAAGTAACATGAATAAAACTAAACAGAAACAGATCATCATCAAATAGCGCAAAGCCAGTGATAAAGAGAAAGCCTTAAAAGGAATCAGAGAAAAATGATGTTATACACAGAATAGCAACAACAAGCATGACTGCAGAATTCTCATTGGAAGTAGTATCGTATATATAGCAGTATATAAAATGATTGCTAGCTAATAAGTCAGAGGAATAACAGTAAAGCAATATCTTTAAAGAAAAGAAAGAAAAAGAGAAAGCAAGCTATCTGTCAACTAGAATTCTCTACCCAACACAATTTTCTTTCAAAAACAATGGCAGGGATGCCTGGATGGCTCAGTGGTTGGGTGTCTGACTTCAGCTCAGGGCATGATCCCAAGATTGGGGAATCGAGTCCTGCATTAGGCTCCCTGAGGGGACCCTGCTTCTCCCTCTGCCTGTGTCTCTCAGGAATAAACAAATAAAATCTTACAAAAAAAAAAAAAAAAAAAACAATGACAAGATGAAAACGTTTAGACAGAACAAAGCTGAAAAAACTTACCACCAGAAGACTACTACTATAGGCATTTCAAAGGTAGGCCTTCAGGCAGGAAGAAAATGACAGACAATGGAAATATGGTTTTCACATGAAGGAAAGAAGACTTAAAATGATAATGACATGGATATACAAGATATTTTATTATGATAAAAATATCTTTTAAATATAGTTTTAAACTGTTTAAGCAAAATGAAAATATAGTGTATAGTTTATAATTTATGCAAAATCAAAACATATGGCCATAATAGTGCAATGGTCAGAAGAAAACTGAAAGTCTGCAATTGTAAGATTGTTATACTATAGGTCAAGTGTTATAATATTGTTTGAAGGTAGGCTGTGATACATTAAAGATGTACACCAAGATGCAATCTATGAAATAAGGTATAGAATAATATATATGATAAGGAGTGGATATCCAAATTATATAAAGAAACACACAACTAATAGCAAAACACACAGACACACACACACACACACACACACACACACACAAACCAAACAAGCTCTGATTTAAAACATGGACAGAGAAACTGAATAGATATATTTCCAAAGAGAACACACAAATGGCCAACAGGTTTATGAAAAGGTGCTCAGCATTGCTAACCATTAACAAAATGTGAATCAAACCCATAATGATATATCACCTCACACCTCTTAGAATGGTTATTAACAAAAAGACAAGAGATAATAAGTGTTGGTGAAGATGTGGAAAAAAGGAAACCCTTACGCATTGTTAGTGGGAATGTAAATTGGTGCAGCCAATATTGAAAACCATATGGAGGTTCCTCAACAAATTAAAAGTATGGTACAATAATTCCATTTCTGTGTATATATCCAAAGGAAATAGAAACAAGATATCAAAAAGATATCTGCATTTCCATATTTATTGAAGCACTATTCACAATAGCCAAAATATGGAACCAACCTAAATGTCCTTCAAAAAAATGGATGACTGGATAAATAAGATGTAGTATGTGTATACATGATATACATACACAATAGAAGGAAGTCCTACTATTTATGATAACATGGGTTAACCTTGAGGGCATTATGCTAAGTGAAATGAGACATAGAAAGAACACTACGTGGTATCACTTATATGTGAAATCGAAAAAAATAGGTCAGACTCATAGGAAAGTAATTGTTGGGGCTGGAGGTGGTGAAATAGGGAGAAGTTGATAAAATGGTACAACTTTCAGCTGTGGTATAAATAAGGTCTGAGGATCTAATGAAAAACATGGTAACTATAGTTTTTAACACCACATTGTTTAATTTAAATTTTCTAATAGAATTTATCTGTTCTCATTTAAAAAAAAGTGAAGTGGGAAGCCCGGGTGGCTCAGCAGTTGAGCATCTGTCTTCAGCTCAGGTCATGATCCCAGAGTCCCAGGATTGAGTCCCATATCGGGCTCCATGCATGGAGCTTGCTTCTTCCTCTGCCTGTGTCTCTGCCTCTCTCTCTCTCTCTCTCTCTCTCTCTGTCTCTCATGAATAAATAAATACAATCTTTTTTAAAAAGTGAAGTGATAGATATGTTAATCAGTTAGATGAGGGGATTCCTTTCATAATGTATATGTGTATCAAGTTACCACAATGTACATTTTAAATATCTCACAATTTTATGTCAATTAAATCTCAGTATAATGGAAATAAAAAATAAATGTATAATATGAACTCTATAAAACTGCTAAAAATGATCTCTAGCTAATAAGCCAACAATGAAGAAGAAATCAAATTTTAAAAATTCAAAAGGAGACAGAAAAAAGGGGGGAAAATGGAACAAAGAATAGATAAGATAAATAGAAAACAAATAGCAAGCTATTAGATTTTAAACTCATCCACATAATTAATCACATTAAATATAGTGGTCTAAGTACACAAATTGAAAGGCATAGTTACAGACAGGATAAAAAAGCAAGATCCAATTATATGCTGCCTGGAAGAAATGAACTTCAAATATAAAGACAGAAATAGCTCGAAAGTAAAGGGTAAGAAAAATATCTACCATTATAACACTATAAAAAATCTAGAGTGACCATATTAATATCAAACAAAGCAGATTTCAGAGCAAAGAATATTATTAGAGACTAAAAAGGTAGCTTTATAATGATAAAGGAGTTAATTCATCAAGAAGATATAATATTCCTAAATGCTTATGCATTTGATTACTAAGCTATAAAATACATGAAGTTGAAACCAATTCAATGACAAGGAGAAATAAAAAGTTCACAATTGCAGCAGGTGATTTTTGATAATTTATAGAATAAGTAGACAAAAAAAATCAGTAGGAATGTATATTTGAACAACTTCTACAGTTTTATCTACTTGATATTTACAGAACACTCCACTTAGGGGGATACACATACTTTTTCTGTGCACAGGAAACATTTGTGAAGGTAGACTATAATTTTGGCAATAAAACAAGTCTCAACACATTTAAAATAATTCAAGAAGTACAAACCATGCTCTCTGACCAAAATGAAATTAAATTATAAATCAATCAGAAATGAGATATCTAAATTCTAAAAACCATACGGAACTGCAAAAGATTTAGAATTGCCAAAACAACTTTGAAAAAGATCAAAAGTGGAAAACTACCACTACATGATTTTGGGCATTATAAACTTACAGTAATGAAAACAGAGTGGTATTGGCATCAAGATAGAGATACAGCTCAAAACAATAGAATAGATTTGAGAAATAGGCCCACACATATATTTCTCACTAATTCTCAACAAAAGCAAGAAAGTAACTCAGTAGAATAGAGAAAGTCTTTCAACATACAACATTGAAACAACTAGATAGCTATATGCAAAAAAAGGAAAGGAAAGACAAAAGAATATTGTCTCATACTTCACATTACATAGCAAAAATTAACTAAACGTGAATCCTAAACTGTAATGTAAGACCTAAAACGATAAACTGCTAGAAGAAAGCAAAGAAGAAAACTGTTGTGACTTCAGGATAGGTAAATATTTCTTAGATTTGACATCAAAAGCATGATCCATAAAAAAATAAATTTATATATTGGATTTAATCAAAATTAAAAACTTCTGCTTTGTGAAAGATGTTAACAAAATGCAAAGACAGTAGCTGCACTCATAGTGGGCACAACATAACACATACGCTTGTTGAAAGTGCTGTGTTATCCACCTGAAGCTAACATAGCATTGTGTGTCAACTCTACTCCAATAAAATAATTTTAAAAAGAGAAGCCAGAAGCTGGGAAAAACGCTTGCAAAGCATATCTTTGGTGGGCAACCTATATCCAAAACACATACATGTAATAATAAGAAAACAAGACTGAATTATAAAATAAGCAAAGATATGAACAGATGCTTCAAAGAAGATTAAAAAGCTGGCAATTAACACATAAAATGTCATTAGTCTTTTGGGAAATGCGTCTTAAAATCACAATGATATTCTACTACATATCTCTTAGAGTAGCTAAAATCATAGAATGACTTTATCAAATGTTGTCAATGACGCAGAAGAATTACAACTATACACTGCTGATAGTAATGTAAAACCACTTTGGAAATGTTAAGCATTTTCTTTAAAAAGCTAGCCATATCCCTACCATATGGACCCAGTCATTTATCTCCTAGGTATTTTTCTAAGAAAAATGAAAGCATATGTCCATGACAGCTTTATTTGTTATGGACAAAAGCTGAAAACAACTCAAATGTCCACCAACATGTATATAGATAAACTTTGGTATCTATGTACCATGGAGTACTATTCAGCAATAAAGAGAAATGAACTATTTTAAAAAATTATTTTTAAAATTTATTTGAGAGAGAGAGAGAGAGAGAGAAAGCAAGCGCAAGTGTGGGGGGATGGTAGAGGGAGAGCATGAAGCCGACTTCCTACTGAGCAGGGAACCCAACACGGGCTCCATCTCAGGATCCTGGGATCAGGGCCTAAGCCAAAGGCAGATGCTTGACCAACTGAGCCACCCAGGAACCCCAAGAGAAATGAACTATTGATACCCACAACAACACGGGTGAATCTCAAAATAATCATGTCACAAGAAAGACACTATATAATATAATTCCATTTATATAAAATTCTAGAAAATGCAAACTAATTATAGTGACAGAAAGATCAGTGTTTGCCTGGGGGAGGGCAAAGCAGAGAGGTGTGGAAGGGAAATAATGTGAAAAGGTACTAGCAGGGCACCCGAGACAGCCAGTCACAGATAATTAACTGTAATGGAACTAGCTGCTAAACTAAGCCGATAATCCCAGCCCTTGAGACTTACCTATGCGGGTGACTATATATATATATATATATATATATATATATATGCAGCTTATTGTCAATTAAAAACAAAAAGAACAACACCCCCTTTGCTTCTTTATCCCAGAGAATAAATGCCTAAACACAACAGTATTATCAAGTAAGAGTTCTATAGTGCTTTCATCATATAAACACATGGAAGCTAACGAATGTTTATTTATTTAATTGAATCTTCATAATAGGTCAAAGATTCTGAGATGTTCAGAGATTCTGTATATCTAGTTTCCAATTCTCCCTCTCACATTCTAAATCTCTCAAATGAACTTAAAACTTGGAAATACTCCTCTGAGGAGTATCTTTAAAATCAGCATATAACCGGGCAGCCCGGGTGGCTCAGCAGTTTAGCGCTGCTTTTAGCCCAGGGCCTGATCCTGGAGACCAGGGATCGAGTCCCATGTTGGGCTCCCTGTATGGAGCCTGCTTCTCCCTCTGCTTGTATCTCTGCTTCTCTCTCTCTCTGTGTCTCTCATGAATAAATAAATAAAATCTTAAAAAAAAAAAAAAACAGCATATAACAGGTCAAAGGAAAGGTGTGCAAAATCCCCATTCAGAGTCAAGAATGTTTCTAGGTAAACACTTGATTGCCATTTAAAGACATCAACTTGATTGAATTTATTAAGGCAAGAATATGCCATTATGAAGGAATTTGGCCACCAACAGAAGCCGAGGCAAAGGAGCATCTTGCAGGTATCTTTTTCAAGTGACCATTAAGTGCTGCTATCCAGGATAGAGAGTGCTCATGAATTTGACCTATCTTAATGTTATGGCACATGTATCCCTGTTATAAGGATGGGTTCATAGGTCTGAGTGTTGTTCTCGGATATCTAGAATCAGATAATTCAATGTTCTGCATATTCAGAAAACATCCTTCTAATAATAATCTGGCTTCCCATGGACACTGCCTTCAAGGAGATAGTATGCTGACAGAGAAGCACAGTGCTTCTTGGCAGTCATAGTTTTCATTTTAAATTAAGCATAGGCTTTCAGAAGTTAGACCTCCATCTGTGTGAGCAGGGCTACTGTGAAGTGTCACTGAAAAGACAGCCATTCCTATCACTGAGCCTGCAAGATGGAGATGAGGACTAGGACTCTGTAACACTTGCCCTAACAATCCCACTCCGTGCCACAGCAGTTCAACAGCCTTTTCCGTGAAGATTTCTTTGGCTACTTTTCTCCTATTTTAGAACTTCTATAATTACATGTTGTTACAGCCATTTCACAGATGAAGAAACAGGCTCAGTGATATTCTATTTCTTGCTCAAGTTCACCCAACTGGTAAAGGAGAAAGTTTAAGGTCCTACCCAGGGCTTCTGACTCCAATCCAAACTGCTCTTTATTGCTTCTTGCTAATGAGGTGTGGTCAATGTCAAGAGATTTAGCTTTGTAACACTTGGAAGCTCCCTATAGGTGCTGGTACAAGACCTGGGGGCTCATGCTAGGGCAATAGAGGTAGAGCAGAGAGAACACATTTCTTAAAATGCAGCTACCAAATTAAATAAAGGCACTTCAGTCTTAAATGGTCAGTCCAAACCTAAAGTTTTTCTAGTGGCGAAAGCACCCATTGCCAAGATTCCGCCTTGTGGCAGCTACTGACTTGTGCAGACTCAGGTCTTTGCTTCTACTCAGGAATAATGTGTGTCTGTGTGTGCGCTCTGTCTGCTTCATGTATGCAAGTGGATGTGACTAGATAAGTGTTCATGATTATCTTTACACATTGTTGGTAATTGAAAATGATTTCACTTCAGCAGCAAATGCTGAGCAGGAATCTGATTGGGAATTAGTACATGCCTCACCCGCATAGGTAAATCTCAAGGCCTGAGATTATTGGCTTAGTTTAGCAGCTAGTTCCATTACAGTTCATTATCTGTGACTGGCTGTCTCGGGGGGCCTGCAGCGCCCTGCTAAGACATTCAGGGGATACCAACCTAAAGAGTTGGTATGTGAAAAGGGGAGAGTGAGAACATTTTTTTTCCATTGTGCTCAAGGTGAGGTAATTAAAAATGACAGAGCTAATCTGTTGTTAGGATCAGTATGGTGGTTGGTTATTTCTGCACATTTTAGAATGACAGACTCGCCTCAGACTGTCTTCTTCCCAAGTGGAAGAGTCAGCATTTACCTATCTTACCAAATAAAATGCTCTGCGCAAGATCTCTAATCAGCTCACTGTCCAAGGGAGGTGAGGGGCTGGTATTTGGTAAGGAAATGGGAACTAGAATTTAGAGATCTTTAGTGAAAGAAAAGAATCAACTCCCAAAGCAATTAACATTTACATTGGAATTGGGATGTAAATGCCTATGGGCAGGAACTATATTCTTTTCATTTTGTATCATAAACTAGTAATTGATACATAGTATGTGCTCAATAAAAAATTACAGTATTTCACTAAAGCATGATTTCAAAAGAAAGCCATATCACAATTCAGGCTGTAAGAATTTTGTTTCATGAATTTTTTTCAACACCAATTCATTCCTGCCTGCCTGTGATTTAATAGCCCCAGTTCTGTTGAATTGACTGGGCAAACTTGTTCTGGGTGGCTATATGTATTTATGCACATTTATTTGTATTATATTTTACTTACATATTTTTACTTATTTGTATATTTTAATTACATAAATATAAATGCATATATTAATTTATAAATATTTATTTACATTGGGTTTATAAAGCAAAGAGCAAAGCAATGCAAATAAAAGAAGAAATATGTTTTGGTAGAATCTCTTATGGTAGGATTCCAAATTATTGGAAATAATTTCCAATTTATTAAGAAGCCTGGGTGACAGGCATTAAGGAGGGCATGTGATGTGATGAGCATTGGGCGTTATACACAACTGATGAACTACTGAAAACTACACCTAAAACTAATGATGTACTATATGTTTGCAAATTGAATTTAAATAAAAGAAGTAAAATAAAGTACTTTAAAAAAGAAGCTGGACGATTATACAATTACAAAGCAGCTGAATTAATTTTATCTCTTAAGCCCATACCTCTGGGTTTCTCCTTTGGCTTTATTACAAAATCCTATAAAATATACAAAGAAAATGCAGCCCCCTAGACTTCTTAACTATTTGGCTTAGCTTCTGTGTACATTATCTTGACTATTACATGTCTTAGAGATTTTTTTGTTCTATTTTATACTGTTTCATAATACTTTAGTATCACAGTTGATACTTTTTAATAATAATCCTTACAAGGTAAGCTGTTTTACTTAAACATGAATCTTTTCATATTTTTATATATTTGAACTGATTATTGCTATCAATTATAATTATATCTATTCTGTATAATTACATACCTAATTATATTGAGTAATTCTAATATTTTGTTATGTATAAGGTGTTTATAATTTAAGTCACTTGTGATGCTGTAAATATGATTATATAGTATATGTCCATACATGTGTACCTGTGTATACAATTTATAAATATGTTCAATCAATATTTACTTAAAACTTAATCTGTAAGAACTAATGACCCTGAGCATCACTATAAAATTTGGAATATGGGATTCAGGGACACAGAATACCTTACAGAGTAGAAAGTATCTAACAAAACAAAACTACACATGTCTGACACTTAAGAGACAGGGAAGGCAAACTTAGATTTGATTCTGGGTTTGATAGTTGCAAATAACATTGAGTATTTAAGTTTGAATTGTTGAAAGGTGAAGGGAATGCATCAGGTGTGTCTGTACATATATGTCTATTTGGAGGTAATGCAAATAATTTCTAACAATGTGTATTAAAAGGCTTTAATATTTGTCTGAATCAATTCATCAATCAATACATTTATCAAATACCAATTATTTGGAAATCACTATGGCAGGCAGAAAGCAAAACGCAAGGTGAGAAAAGGCCGATTATCTGTTTTAGAGAGTTAAAAGTTGATTTGGGTGAAAATAATTTATGCAACACACTTTTTTTGCTGCTTGTTTTGCACTACCATGTAGAAGGTATGGTGGTAGGTGTTTAATGTCCACAAAAAAGAATAAAACACAGACCTCAACTCAAAAGGCTATTGACTAGCAGGAGGGATAAAATAAGCATATACCCTATTTAGTGATGAAGTATGAATTTTATTATAAGAGAGATCTAAATACAGTGCTATGGAACTCAAAGAGCAAAGGGAGCATACATAATGTCAGGGGTTTCATTGAGCATGTGGCCTTTAGAATAAAGTTTGACAGATATAAAATACCAATTGCTTTCCAGTCACCTTCAATATTTCTAAGACACCAAAGAGAGTTTGACACCCTCTCCATTTCTCTTAATAGTTGTAATTCCAGATGGCTCAAGAGAGAAGTCATTATAGAATGTGACACACGTGTGTGCATGTGTTGGATGTGACTTTTTTATAGGATATTTACAGATGATATCTACTTTTGCAAGCTCTTCTGTGTCCATGACTTTAAATAACCACATGTATATTAATGACTAACTGACCTGTATCTTTATCCCAGATCTTTCCTCTGAGCTCCTAGCCCCACAAAGCCAACTGTCTATTTAACACGTTCCTTGGGGTATTTTAAAGGCAGCTCAAACTCAGATCTGTGGTTGAACTTCCAATGTTCCCCTTAGTCCTGGTGGTAGTAGTGAGTGCTATTTCTGAATCTCTTTTTTTCTGGTAGAATATACTGTTTTGTGCCCTTGAAGATTGGTGCAGTCACATGACATGCTTTGGTATATGCTCAACAAAATATGAGCAGAAGTGACATGTATCACTTCTGAGTATAAGCCTTTAAGTGCTCCTGTGAAATGTGTTATATTTCCTTCCCTCCTGACAAAGAAATCAACATTTCATGTGGCAGAAATGTCATCAACTTTGTTTCCTAAACAAGGGTGCCATGGAAGAGAGCCTCTGTCTCACTTGCAATGGACTTGTAGTGTGAATGCGAATCACAGTTTTTTATAGCTTTATTGGGGTATATTTCACAGACCATAAATTAATTAATTAATTGGTTTTTAGTATATTCAGAGCTGTGCAACTATAATAACGATACAATTTTACTTTATTTTTTATTATTTTTAAAAGATTTTATTTATTTACTCATAAGAGACACAGAGGGAGAGGCAGAGACATAGGAAGATGGGAAGCAGGCTCCCTGCAGAGAGCCCCATATGGGACTCTGATCCCGAGACCCCGGGATCATGACCTGAGTCCAAGGGAGACATTCAACTACTGAGCCACCCAGGTGCCCCAACAATATAATTTTAGAACGTTTTCAATGCCCGTCAAAGAAACTATAGCTTTCAACAGTCAGTACTCATTCCCATTCACCCTAATCCCTACCTCCAGCTCCAGGTGACCTCAAATCTACTCTTGGTCTTTGAACTTGTTTACATCAATAATAGTTGGAGGATGCTAGTTTTTGAAGCATAACTTAGCTGACCCATTGGCTTTCTTCTAATGTTCTCTATCTTAATAAATAGTGTCCACTACCACAAAAATCGGAAACTTAGAAGTTATTCTTAACACCCTTATTTCCCATATTCAGCTAGTCTACAACTCCTGTGAATTTTACTTCCTGAGTATTTCTTCAATTTGCCTATTTCTCTCCAATTTCATTGCTATAGTTCAAGATGCTGCCACTTCTTTCATGCACTTTTGCAAATTCTTCCAAATTCCTGGAAGATATTAAATTTCAGGATTTGAGAATGAGAAATCAGAATTCCTGAGAATGTTTTGGAAATCCTGAAATTCTAAACCATTCTGTATTTTTCATTATAATTTATGTGGTTTTTGGTGGAAGAGTTGTAACAATAATTCTTAACAATCTTTACTTGTACATATTTATATTCACTAAAGTAACAAATAATAAAGCATACATCATTTTTCTATGAGAAGACTGTACAAGAAGTTTCAGAGATTTTCTACAGAAATATAAAAATAAGTGCATGCTTTCTTCTCATGAACCAATATATTGTGGCAAAATTCTATATTTCAATAATATATAAAAGTGATCTTTGCTTGGTAAAGACCTTTGGTAACAGAAACCATTAAGTAAAGGAAACAGTAATACAAAATAAATGCCAAAGTATAAATCCTTTAAAAATTGAAATTTGAAATACCAAATATTTAATAATTATTCTTAAAGTGTAATGTAAAAACATACAAAGATTTAATTGCTCTAATAGGCTGGATGTTTGTTTCATGACCAATATTACAGCTGTAGCAAAATTTCTTACAATGGTCATTGGTAGTGAAATTTATACATTTTTTTAGTTTTAATTTTCTCATTTTTAATTGATGTAACAGACCATTATTTTCTAATTCTTCTTTTTTAAAAAATATTTTATTTATTCATGAGAGAAACATAGAGAGAGGCAGAGACACAGGCAGAGGGAGAAGCAGGCTTCTCTCAGGGAGCCTGATGTGGGACTCCATCCCCAGACCTGGGATCACAACCTGAGCCAAAGGCAGACACTCAACTGCTGAGCCACCCAGGTGTCCCCAATTACTTCTTTAAGCATTTTATGTGGCTATTTTGTAGTTCCATACATGTAATATAAATGCATTGAATAGTGCATTAGATTCAACAGGTGTTTTTCTTTTCATTCTTTTTTTTTTTTTTTTTTTGGAAGTATAGTTGACACATGAAGTTACATTAGTTTCAGGTATAGTAAATTCAACATAGTGATTCAACAATTCTATATGTAATGTTATGCTCAATGTAGCTATATAACTACTGTCTGTCACCATCCAAAGCCATTACAGTATCACTGAGTATATTCCCTATGCTGTGCCTTTTATCTGCCTGACTTTTCATTCCGTAACTGAAAGCCTGTATCTCCCACTCCCTTTTACCCTTTTTGCCTACCCCCTTCTCCCTTCCCCTCTGGAAAACCTGAATTTGTTCTTTGTATTTTTGGGCCTTTTTCTTCTTTTTGTTTGTTTATTCATTTGTTTCATTTTTTAGATTCTACATATAAATGAAATATTATGATCTTTCTCTGTATGAGTTATTTCACTTAGCATAATAGCCTCTAGGTCCATCCATGTTGTTGCAAAAGGCAAGATTTTATCCTTTTAATGGCTAAGTAATATTCCATTATATTATTGGATATATATTATATATCCATTAAATATTATAATATTCCATTATTCCATATATATATCCATTATTCCATTATATTCTTGAATATATATATATATATATATATATATATATCCATCCATCCATCTAGCTATTGATATCTTGGCTATTATAAGTAATGGGGTGATAAACATAGGGGCACATGTATCTTTTTAAGTTGGTGTTTTTGTTTCCTTTGGGTAAATACCCAGCAGTCAAATTACTGGACTGTATCATATTTTATTTTTAATTTTTTGAGGAAACTCTATACTCTTTCCACACTGGCTGCACCAGCTTGCATTCCCACCAAGAGCGCATAAGGGTTCCTTTATCTCCACATCCTCGCCAACACTTATTATTTTTTGTCTTTTTGATTCTAGCCATTTTGGCAAGTATGAGGTGATATTTCATTGTGTTTTGGTTTGCATGTCCCTGATGATTAGTGATATTGAGCATCTTTCATATGGGCAGTCAATTTTTAAAGAGTTGGTCCAGAGGCATTTTCAAGTTTGGCATAAAGGTACATAGTACTTCATATAAGCTCATTTTTTTAGATCAATAAAAGTATTCTGTCTGCTTGCCCCAATTTTAGTTTTGCCATGAAATCCATAGTGTTTTTTCAGATCAGTTTCTAATTTTGTGTTGAGGTGTCCACACAATATCCTCTTCTCTTTGTATTTCTCTGTTCAAGTGCTTACACTGAAGGTAGCCCACAGTAAATATTCAAGTACCAAAAATCACTGGTGAATCATTTATTGAAAAGTACTGAAGTAACATGACTTCAGATCTTCTAATAAGCTTAATAATACTATTCATAATCACGTGACAAACCACCAAATTAACTGCTTTGCATCCAAAACTTATTATGTTTTCGGAACATCACACATAGGATTTGCAGAAAGTATGCTACATGAACATATTTATTAATTATTTCTATTTGAGTGAACAATTCACCCTTGTCAGCATACGGGGCCAGAGAGATACCTGGTAATATGACAAGAGCTGACTGACAGATTTGATTGTGACCACTTCTCTGCTTTGGGCTCCTGTCTCAAATACTAGATATGTTGACCTTAGCCATCCATTCCACATGTCCATGTCAGCATTTCCTGCTCTCGCCTGTCACTTGTTGTCAGTGGATTCCTTCAAACCCCCAGCAGTCTCTATGTGGACTGTGGAACTTTGGTTCTTACCTGAGGTTTATGTTACTTTTTCCTATTTTTCTGAACTCTTGACTGATTTTTCTTGAGATTCTAAAAAACAAATGTCCTGAGACATGTGGGAAGGAATTCCTGAAATCCTAATTCTTACAATATCCTGGCTAGTCTTCCTTTTGTCCTTTTTCACATTCAGGGTTATTTTCTGAACACAAATCTGTTGAGGTCTACCTCCAGGTTGAAATGTCTTTAATGGTTTCCTCACTGTTCTTAGGTTAAAACCCAAATCCTTAAAATGGCCCTTAAGTCACCTGCAAACCTCTGGCCTTTCATTATATTCTTTTTCTCAGTGCCTGTGTTATACTTGGGCTCCCCAGGTCTCCTTTTAATTCCATGATTTTCTCATCACAGGAACTTTGCAGGTACTGTGTTTTGCATCTGAAAATCTTTCTCACTACTCATCCTTCTGATCTCAGCTCAAATGACATTTCTTTAAGTTTTGCCTACCTCAACTTATGTTAGGCTTCTTTATTAAATGTTCTCTAAGTCCATCTGATTTTCTACAAAACACTTAGCTCAACTATAATTATATTGTCATTTGTGTGGGGTTATCTGTGTAAGAGTATGCACAGCACACATAAGGCACTTAAAAACATGTTGAATGAATGCTAAATGAATAAAACTCATGGTTCAGGAAGAAGCAGAACATGATGCATGTAAAACTTAAGGTCCCTGTCAGGTCATGGTAAAAAAATGTTTTGTAGAGCACCTATTACATACGAGGCACTAAGCCAATTTCTGGAACAAAAGAGAACAAACCAACAAGGATCCCCATTTCCACTGAAACTTACACATTCTTGTGGGAGGAGTACTCGATGTGCAAAATTAGTAAGTATATATAGTCTTCCAAATGGTGATAAATGCTATAAGAGACAAATCAGAGAGATAGCAAATTTGGGGGGGGGGTAGGAATTTCACATTTATAAAGGTTGCCCAGGAAAGCCTCAGTGAGGTTGACAAAGGTGCAAAGCCCAGAGGCACCTGGGTGGCGCAGTGGTTGAGTGTCTGCCTTTGGCTCTGGTTGTGATCCTGGGGTCCTGGGATTGAGTCCCACATTGAGCTCCTCATGGGAGATCCTGCTTCTCCTTCTGCCTATGTCTCTGCCTCTGTGTGTCTCTCATGAATAAATAGATAAAAAAAATTTTTTTTCAAAGGCACAAAGCCCTAAAAGAGGTGAGGAAGTAATGCGATATAGATACCCAGGAGAAATATATTCGAGGTGCAACCCTGATGTGGGAGGATGCCTGGCAGTTCAAATAATAGCAAGAAAGCCAGCATTGCTAAAGGAGAGTGAATGCAGAGGAGAGTGGGAGGAGGTAAGTTTAGAGGTGATGGGGGAGGGGTACAGATAGTATAGAACCTTGTAGGCTATTGACAGTTCTTTGGCTTTTACCCTAAATGAAACCGTTGGCAGGTTTTGAGTGGAGTTGTGATATGACCTGACATATTTTAACAGGATAACACTGACTTTGTTGAGAATAGATGGTAGTGGATAAAAGACAGAAGCAGGGAGGTTAGGAGGCTATTACAATAACTCAGTAATATTTCATGTTTAATGGTAAAAGAATCAGTATGCTGGCAGGGAAGGAGGTGAGAAATGGTTGAATTCTGGATATTTTGAAGTTGAACTGATAGGAAATGCTTCTGGATGGGATGTAGACTGTGAGAACAAGAGAGGAATCAAGAATGACTCCAAATTTGTAGTTGTAATTTTGATAGAAGGATGAAGATACCATTACCTGGAGTGGGGGTGGAGAGGGATTTTGTTGAATTATAAGTTTGGACTGGGGAGACTGGGAACCTAGGTTAGAATTTATTAAGTCTGATATGCCTAGAATCAATCCAAGTGAAGATGTTGAATAGTTAACACGTTAAGCTTGAAGTTCAAGAAAAAGAATGGGGCTGGAGATATTAACTTGGGAATTACCAATGTATAGATTGTATTTATAACCATGAGACTAGATGATGTACCTAACAGAACAACTAATATTTATTTATTTATTTAATATATTTTTTAGAACAACTAATATTTTTTTAAAAAAGGATATCTAAGGACAGAGACCTGAGCATTTTATTAATATGGACTGTGAAAATGAAAGAAAAGAAGTGAACAAAGTGTATTGAGTAGTGACCAAAGAGGTGGGTGGAAAACCTGGAAAGGATTGGAGGTCTGGACAACACTGATGTCTGAACTCTATTCTTTTTGATCTTAGTCAGCAAAGCAACAGTCTTATGTCAAGTGCACTGAAGACTTTTTGACTTCTGCTAATGCAGGCTTCAATGCTGACAGAGGAATGGTACTTCACTGAGTACCTGAGGTCACCACTTGACTTACGGCAGTGAATTCTAGAAGAAAGGCAACTGAGCTCTGAGATTGGTTGCTCCCTTTTGAGTTCTGTTGATGATGATATCAAGGCTGATAAAGAAGTGGTTTTACTTAGTATGAGAAAAAACTATGCATTTGTATGAATGTAATGATGATTTATAAGAGAGTTGTTGAACATAGATTCTTTTATGTTCAGATAGTAATATTTCCAATATTAAAAAATATTATTTTAAAAATTAGCTTACCTTTTTTGTAAGGAGAGGAGTAATGAAAGCAATTAGGATATTGGTTACTAAGCAAAAACTCCTCTCCTTCCTGCTGGCTGGTGGCATCACACAATAGCAGGACAGGTTTAAATTTTCATCCTAGCTACTTTTCTCTTAAACCATGTTGTTTGATCATGATAATCATTGTAGAGTGAGGATGAGGTATCGTAACTACCTTTCTTTTGGTTAAAGATAAAACTAAATTATTCCAGGGGCCTGGTGATGTTAACATACAACTGTTAAAATTAGAATGAAAGATACTTTAAAGTATTAGCCCTATCAAACCAACAACTTCAGCTGAATGCACTAATCTTCCGTAGCACCTGGAGGAATCTAGTGTTCAGCTTATATTTGAATTACTTTGGGCAAGTCACTTAATGTCTCTGAGCCTGGGTCATCATTTATAATATATAATAATATCTTCTTCATAGGTTCCTTCTGGGATTAAAGGACATTGTCTAAGTGAAATCACCTAGGATAAAGTAGGTAAGTTGAATATGTGTGAGGTGAGGTCAATCAATCTAGCCATGCTGTGTCATAGAGGACATAGTAAAGAGACAATTAACTCACAGTTTAGGAGACCTAAAGAATAAATGGAGAGACAGGAAATATTAAGGGAATATTTCACAACCAGTCACTTCCTAGAGGGCTGGTAGAGCATGCAGCACGCAGATAGTCATTAAGTGAGGACAATTACCTGGGGACTGGACAGCAGGCGTAGGGGGGGCATATGAGGAGCCAGATTCCCAAATAAATATTTCTGATTGACAAAAAATAATTAACAGTGTTAACAACTAATAGTAATCTATGAAGCCTACATTCATTTTATAATTACCCCATTTTCTTTGTGTTGGTGCCCTCATCTTACAGATGAGAAAAGTTAAATACAGTGTTTAAGTGACTTTAATCAAGGTCACTCAGTAAAAACAAACAAACAAAAAAACCAATAGAGCTGGTTGCAGAATCTGGGAAGGGCTTATACTTTTTCTTTCAGAGCTGATTAAAAAAAAAAAAAAGGTAGAAGAATGCCATTAAAAGGAGAAGAATGCTAAGTTGACGCTTGACAATTGAATAAGCACAGTAGTTTAGAAATATATAAACATTTCTTGTACAACAGTCATTGAAAATATGTTAAGAGCACAAGGCCATCTTTAGCTGGCAGCAAAGCAACAGCAAAAATCATTTAGAAAAAAGGTACAGTACCATCAAGGCCTATATGATGATTAACACTTATTTGCCTCTTCCTAAAGAATAGAGCAGTGAGAAAAAAAAGCTTACAGAGAATGAAAATGTGTCTTATTCACAATTAAATGAAAGGTTTTCAGCCTAGAGCCAAAAAAAATATTCTGTGATTGAATTTTTTTCAGATATCTAAAATTAACTTGCTCAATTTTATTTTCCCCTCATATCCTTTATCATCTACAAAATGAAGGTTTTTGACCAAATAATCTCTATTTCCTTTCCAGCTCTTAAATTTCATGACTCTATTCAATTTGTTAGTTAAAGGGGGAAAAGAGAGACTTTAACTTTTAGTGGGAAATTTCTATTTCATCAGAAAGATAAAATAACATGTCCTTGACTTAGTAATTCTCCCTATAAAATAGTTTTCTCTTTGTACTTTATGCTTAACACATCAGTAAAAGGAGATTTCAAAAAAAAAATCATTTCAGATCTGGTAGAGGTAGGAGAATCGTAAGTATAAAAAATATGACATCTACTCTTAGAATCCTAATTCTAGATTGGAAAGATTAAGCATATTTGAAAAGTAGGGATCAATGGAAATTTCTGCACAATGAAAATTATCAAAATTAATTATCTTGAATGGTTTATTTATTTATTTTTTAATGTTTTTTTTTTAAGATTTTATTTATTTATTCATGAGAGACAGAGAGAGAGGCAGAGACAGGCAGAGGGAGAAGCAGTCTCCATGCAGGGAGCCCGACGTGGGACTCGATCCCAGGTCTCCAGGATCACGCCCTGGGCTGCAGGCAGCGCTAAACCACTGGGCCACCAGGCTGCCCTTGAATGGTTTATTTAGTGCAGTTCTTCTAATAATCAGCTTGGTGTGTGGAACAGTTGATTGATTATACTGTAGAATTAGTAGATTGACAACATCAAATCTATAAATATAAGAAAATGTTACAAACATTTTGAACAGGGGTTTAAAGTCCTCTAAATATTTTAATAGCAATGTACATTATTATCTGGATATAAAAAGTCAAAGACAGATTCATCATATGAAATGCTAGACCTGGGAGTCTTCTCAAATTCTTGTCAGTTTGTCAAATATCTTACCTTTTATAAGACTATAATACAACCCTATCAAACCTCAGAAAATTGAGAAAGAAATCAAATATTTTAATAGGATTCCCATTACTAAAGCAAGAGTGAAGTATGTTATTGATGATACCACCAGGTTAAGTTAAGAATTATTAGAAATAAGAAAAGAAGTAGTTTTAAAATTCTGATATCATTGAAAACATGTTTATTAGACACTTACTCAGTCATACAGAATAATCTCAATGTGACAAGCTTCAGAATCTAATGTCACTATATGATTTTGTGTAAATCAGTTAAGTTCTTTGGGACACCATTTCTTCATCTGTAAAAGAAGTTAAGATTGGATTAATCTTCATGAGAGCACATAATAACAGTAAAGTTTATTATACATTAACTATGTGTCAGGAATTGTTCTAAGTATGTTTACATGTATAAATTCATTGAGTCTTTAAAACAAGAGTAGGAAGTATTTGCTAATATTGTCATTTATGGTTTTACAAATTACAAAACTGAGACACAGAGAGTTTCAATAATTTGGCATTCAGATGTCATAGCTATTGAGTGGCAAAGTGAGATTTGCCATCTGGCACCAGAGTCCATGGGCTTAACCACAATGCCTTACTGCTTATTTTTCAAATACGTGTGCTACTATACTCTCCCCTCTTACATGAGATCACTACCTGTGATGTGTAGAATAATGGCCCTCCTCTGCCAAAAGAAGTCCTAAGGAAGTCCTAAATTTTAATCCCTGAAATTTCTGCAAATGTTGCTTTTTGTTGCAAAAGGGACTTGGCAGAGGGATTATGATAGGATGCTTAAATGGGCAGATTATCCTGGATTATCTGAGTGGGCCTAGTGTAGTAGTTACAAGGGTTGTAACTACAAGCAAGAGTTTCAGAGTCAGGAAAAGAAAGGCCAAATAGGTCCAAGTGATATGATTACTGGAAGGGAGCCACAAGCCCAAAATGCAGGTGAACAGCCTCTAGAAGCTGGAAAAGGCAAGGAATGGATCCTCCCCTAGCATCTCCAGAAGGAATGCAGCATTCTCAACATCTTGATTTTAGCTCCATAAGACTCATTTTAGACTTCGGACATATCAAACTGTAAGAGAATAGGTCTGTGTTGTTTGCAGACAATGCATTTGTGGCAATTTGTTATAACAGCAGTAAGAAACTACTACATTACCATGGTGGCTTTCCCTTCAAGACCAACTTGTTTTTCAGGTATGCTGAGTGAAAGAAAGGTCATAAACCCACGAATTAGATACTGCTGATATCCGTTTAGCTCTGAGATCACACACGTATATATGAGAGGTATTTTGTAGCTAACTACGTGAGGTAAATTCCTATCTTAATGGTTAGCTTTTAAGATAATGCTTTAGTAATGGCTCATAAAAATAAGAGCAACATATTATAATTATGTGTATGAGACAATACCAGGAACATCGAGTAAAATTTAAGTGATATATAGTGTCAATATTTTTATGTTATTTAAATATAATTTAAAACACTAAGCTCACAAAGGTTTCAACATAAAAGAATAAATTAATGATGAAATTAATGAGAGAAGTATTTAGTTGAGTTTATTTATAAATAAACTCAATAAAAGAATTCTGAATTAGAATCAGCTGCACCTAGATGAGTCTTAAACCAATCTTTGAATAGAGTTAAGAAATCCTTTGTTTTCCTTTTAAAATATTAATTTTCTTCCTCCAAGGAGAGTTAGTTACAAACTCCAGTATTATTGAGTCAGTCTTTAGACTTTGTGTGCATGTGTGTGTTTTACCCTAAGAAGACTGATTACAACCAAAGTGGACATGCACAGTTTCCAAGGTGAGGTGCTAGAGGTGGGGATGAACTGATTGAGTTCCAGTCTACCTCATTTCTGAGCAAAATCTAAATCATGATACAATAAGATTAATCTAGAAAAAACTAGAAGATTGTGTTCAGTTCCCAGAAGGAAACATCTCTGTGCATAATTCTCATCTATTCATTTAATGAGCTTCTCCAAAATTTCCAGCTATCAGAAAATTCAGAGTTGTTCTTATGACAATATTGAGCTGACATAAGTGATTTTGATATAGTCTTAGGTTGCATACGAAGGGTTTTTTTTCTTACTTACCTGCAGGGATATAAGAAGCAGGCTCTGAAGTGAACTAATTGGTGAACACTTTAAGAAGTACTTGCTCAGGAGCATATAAATTACAGTGTTTTATAATGCCTTACAGAACACTGGAATAATTTAGAGTATCATGGCAAGAAGCTAAATCTCAGTGGAGCTTTTAAAAATATTTTTAACATCTAAGGATTTCCAGTCCATGTGGAAAAATGGATTCCATTTCCTAAAGAGAATATAATAAGGGTGTGAGTATTAGAACAGAGTTGCTTTTGTAGCTCAGCTGGTTTTACCTGAAACTTAGTACTGTATAAATTGAAAACTATTGTATGCATTCTACAAAAACATTGTATCATCCTAAAGTAGCATCTTCCATCAGCTATGTAAGGTGAGGAAATTCATTTCAGTGGGTTAGCAGTTGTTTTTGAAGCTGGGATTTATAAAATGCATGTTGTGTAATTAGGAGGGGTCAAAAGAGTAGTACAAAAAAAAAGGGAAAGTGAATATGATTTCTCAAGGATCTTTTAGACAAACAAGAATATATGAACAAGATGGAGAAAAATGGGGCACACAAACAAATATATAGGAATATGACCTGGGCTGTGACCACGAGGGCTGACGAAAGTAAATGTGAAGGTCCACGTAGGCCTAAATTGGTGAGGAAAGTCTCCTGGAGGAGATGAGACTTGACCAGTTATGCTGGGAGTTAATTTGGGACTTAGAGGGCCTAAGGAGAGAAAGAAGAGAATTCCAAGAAAATAAGGATGGCGAAACTAGTGGACAGTTCATTTGTTTATTCAAAACACATTGACTGGTGCTTGTGTGTCATAAGAATACAGAAATGAATAAATCAATTAAAAAAATCATCTTCCACATGGTTTACATTCCATAAAAATAAGCAAAATTAATGCTTAGACAATTATAATTGCTATGGAGAAAATAGGAAAGATAATTGGGGGCTACTGGCAGCAACTTTAATAAGTCAGTTAGGGAAGGCCTCACTTAGACTGTGACATTTGAAGATCTAAAAGGAGTGAGGGAGTAAATCCTGTGGAGCTCCAAGAACAGTGTTGAGGCAGGAGGGTCAGGCCCAGAGGCAAAACCATGCCTGATATGTTTGACCAAGAGTGGGCCGGAGAATGTGGCTGGGGCAGGATAAGCAGAAAGGAGAACTGTAGGAAATGATATCAGGTAAGTGACGATAGTCAGATGGCATAGGACGGGGTGGGTCAGTTTTGAGGATTTAGGCTTTTACTCTGAGTGATGAAGGGAGGCACTGGAGAGTTAACATGGAGGAAGGATATGAATTGGTTTATATTTAGCAGGATTACTGCAGGTGACGTGCTTAGAATAGACTACAGGGGCAAGAATGGGGGGAACCACGGATGGGAAATTAGCTGCTGCAGGAAACCAGGTGACAGAGGGTAGCACCTTGGGCCACTGAGGTAGTTGCAGAGCTTGTGAAAAGTACTTCACGTTTGAATTTATTTTGTAGGTAGAACAAATTTTGCAGATGGATCGAAAGTGTCCTAGGGAGAAAGAAGGAAATGAAGGAGGGAGAGAGAGAGAGAAGGAATCTGTAAATGAGAATGAATTCCAAGCAGCTGGAAGGATAGAGTTGCCATTCACTGAAATGGGGACGATTCTAAGAGTAAGTTTGAGGTAAAGATCCAATGCTCAATTTAGGGTAGGTTATGTTGGTGATACTTATTAGACATTCAAGTGGTGAGAGGTTACGCATGAGCCTAGAGTTGAGGAAGAGTTACATGAGGGATATATAAATTATACAGTTATAAGTGCACATTGTATTTAAAGACTTGGGATAGCATTAGGTCAGCAGAAACTTGAATGTAGATAAAAAAGAGGTTCAAGTCATGAACTCTAGAGTTCCAGTGTTATGAGGTTTGAGAGATGAGGAGAAAGTGGTGCATGAAATTGAGAGTAAGCAGCTAGTTATTGGCAGAAGAAAGACAATGAACATGCGATGTCCAGGAAGCCAAATGAAGAAACTTCCAAAGAGTAAAGAGTGATGCCCAGTGTTACTGAAAGGTGCAGTCAGATGACAACTGCAATTTGTTCATTGGATTTAGTAATGTAGGGGTTTATTCATAGCTGAAAACCTTGGCAAAGGTTGATTGTACAAATGTAGTCATCATTTTCCTAGGCCCTATCTTCCTCAGGGTACAGTGTGGTTTTGATACAAATAATATAATAATTTCAGATTTCTCGTGGTTGGAAAATATGATCACCAATCCTTGGATACATTCTTCAAATCATGGGGCTTAATATCCTTCCTTGTGAGTGGGGACTGGACTTAATGTCTTGCTTCTAATGTATGTGATGGAAATGAAAGTAGGTGATGTCATTTGGGACCTAAAATATTGTGGCTTCCTCCTGGATTTGACTGCAACCTCATGAGCCAGAATTTTCCAGCTACACGCACTCCCAAATTTATGACTCACAGAAACTGTGAGATAACAATCTTTTTTTTTTTTTTTTTTTTAAGTCTGGGATAACTTGTTATATGGAAATAGATAACCAATACACATTTTGGTATCTGAAAGTGAGATTGCTGTCATAACAAATACCCCAAGAATGTGGAGTGGCTTTGGAGCTAAGTAATGGGCAGACACAGAGAAAGACTTTGAAGAGAATGTTAGTGGAAGCTTATGAACCTCAAATAGACTGTTAGTAGAAGTTGGGGCTTTTGAGTCGTTTGTCAGTGAAGCTCAAACAAAGTGAGGACTGCATTTCTGGAAACTGAAAGGAAGAAATCTTTGTTCTGCAGTGGCAGGCAGGTTAACAACACTGTCACCTGCGATAATCTGGAAGTGGAAAATGACTTGAACTGAATGAACAAGCTAAGGTAATTT